>NW_028279538.1:0-69353 GCF_059751315.1 Micrasema longulum | reverse complement strand
TCAAATATTTAGCATTTTCTTTTAAAAAGAAAAAAAATTTTTCTAAGAAAATATTTTTTTAGTTTTTATTTACTTATTCATTTATTTATTTAATCCAATATATAATAAAAATACATAGTTTACAAAAAAAATGTGTATTCAAAAGGTAAATTTAATAACATTTCATTTTTATTTATGGATGTAGCAACTCCACTGGCCCACAAGCACGTTCCGGAGAATCAGTGTATTATTTATTTTATATATAATAGTACATACTTTCACATCAGTCATCAAGTCACATCAAAATATTATAGGTGTAAAAATTAAAATATCTATCCAAAACGATTTTAAAACATACTCGTACCTACATGAATGGAATGAGAAAGGACTTGCATGAAATTAAAATTATATTTTGATATTTAAAACATATTTCTCAGCTTCCTGTCTAGTCTTGTTAGTAATCCATTTATGGACTAGAGTTTTGAAAACATTGTTTTTTATTTTGCTTACCGATATATCCATACTTAAAAAGTTGTTAAGCTAAGGTGCCAGAAAATTATAGTGTTTTTATCCGTATTTTTTTATTAATTTTAAGACAACACGTTATTTTATTTGGAAATTCTATTTTTTTTAATCATGACTCTATTTAAAATATGTACGATATGATCGAGAAACGTTGCGTTTGTGCATAAAGGCAGTACCGTATGAGCCACTGAGTTCAGAAATGCAAATAATGATGATGATTCATGAAACAGACTCTCATGTGGAAAGAATCAGCTAACTGTTAGTAAAATAAATAAAACTCTCCAGCCAACTCAATAAATTTAATGGTGGGTGTTTGTTTAGAGCAAAATCCGCAAATAGTATTAAAATTTATGCTACGCAGATGTTTGAAGGCTTTCCTATAAATACATTTAAGATAGACATAGGTCGTCGATTTCCCTATATTGTTCAAAAACATACATGGTTGATTGGTTATCTAGCTTTCATATATCAACTTTTAAATACCTAAATTTTGTAAATGGGGTCTAGAATTCCAATCGTTTATGCGCTTAGTAGCTGCAAGATGCGTTGTAATCTTACTCCTTTTATTATTCATATTATTTTATTTTTTTTAGTATCATTAATACACTCAATTTATTTGTCAATTTTTAAAATGTGTAAATGGGGGCTAAATTTCTAGCTGTCTATGCGCTCTGTATCTGCAAGACGTTCTATAATCTAGCTCCTATCTGTTATAATTTTTTATTGATCTTAATTGAAAACGAAGAACTAGAATCCCAACCGTCCATGCGCTCTGTAGCTGCAAGACGTACTGGGGTATTTATTAATTGTACAGCGCCCTTGAGGTGATTTTCACAAAAATGGAGCTATATAAATTATCTAACTATATATATACATAGCATGCGCGATCCGTCCATGATTGTATGGAACCAATGCTTTCTTAAAAATTTGATTTCTAAACAATCAGTAGGTACCTATATTTTTATATAATAAAGTCAACTATCAGTTAATTAATATTTTTAGTAACTGCAACAAATGTTTTTTTTAAAGTTTTTTGTTAATCAGAGATGAGTTCGATGTTAATTCATAAACTAACTGAGCTCCGCCTAATTCTGGCATATGGAACTGACTAAGTCTTTTTTTTCTTTTAAAGCGGTCGCCTAGTGAATTCATAATTCCGCGCATGCGCAAATTGACATCTTTAGTGTCTCTGCGGAAGCTATTTTATATGCATATTTTATGGGCCCAAAAATTTTTAATTCCTTTTTTTCTTTTAACAAATGCCATTTAAATATTTTAAAAAACGTTATTTTAAAAAATGACACTTTTAAAATACTGACACACGTTCTATTAAAGTTAAATTAAATTAAATTAAAGTTCTAGAAAATGACGTTTAAATGTTTTCAAAAACGTAGTTTTAATATTTTTAAACGCATCCTATGAGAAAATGCCGTTTTACAAATTTATAAAGAAGAAAAAATAAAAGAATTTGAGATGAATAATACTCAGATACCAACATAATATTAAAATTCCTAAATTCCACACAAGTCATGGTCAAAATAGCTTTGTCTTTAAATGTGTTAAAAATTATAATAATCTTAACTAGAACTAAAAACTATTGAAAATAATATATCAATAAATAAATTTAAAGTAAATCTAAAGAAATTTTTGAACACGTGTAAAAGCTAAATTAAATTTGGATTAGTTTGAATGTATTATTGTTTTATGATTTTTCTTTATATATCCTATGTTTTTTTTTCTCTAATGTACTCGCATTTAAAATTATATAAACTCTTATAATATATATAGTCAAAAGTGACGGTATTTGAAAGGGATAGTGAGGTTACTGACTGCACAATAAATGTAAACAACGAATATCTCGAGCAAGTAGAAGAATTTGTGTATCTGGGAAGCATGTGTTCAAGAGATGGAAGAGTAGAAAAATATGTTGAAAGAAGAGTGAATGCGTGCAACAAAATGAACGGAGCACTAAGCGCAGTAATTTGTAATAAAAATATGTCAATCGAAGCTAAACTGGCAGTGCACAACGAAGTTTAAGTCCCAACACTATGTATGGAAGTGAAATATGGAACTAGCAGAGGAAGGATGAAAGCCGAGTGAACGCGGTTAAAATGCGATCTCTTAGACATATGTGTGGGAAATCAATGTATGACAGTGTTACGAATGATGAAATCAGGCGAGAGTGTAAATCTGAGTCAAGTATAATTGATAAGATTAAGAAAGGGTCTCTGATATGGTTTTGTCACGTAGAACGAATGGACGACGAAAGAATGGTAAAACAAGTATATATGGCGAAAATGAACGGCAACGTGAGACGAGGACGACCAAGGAAGACGTGGCATGATCAGATAAACCAAAATCTCAAGTCTGGTCATGTCAAAAGCAGACAGAACCGAAACGCATGTATGACAAGATGTATGAATTTGGAGGAAGCTAGGAATGTATGCCAGGATAGACGTGTGTGGCGGTCCATTGTCTCTGCCTACCCCTATGGGGAAATGGCGTGATGGTAGTAGTAGTAGCTTATAAATAAACAACTACAACAGTCCAAGCACTTTTCAAGAGTTAGTTTCTATTTATAAAGAGTAACAGTAATAACATTTACTAGATGTGTAAAAGTAGATATGTGTAGAATTTTTTAAAAACATATACCTTTTATGAAATTTATTAATTAAAAATAAAAAAATGTTTTTGAAATGTTCCATTAGAAAAGATACAGACGTTTTTTTTCAAATGCGTCCTATTAGATGATATGACACGGAAAACGAACTTAAAAATAATTCAAACATCATAATAATGGTACGAAAACAGGTCAGCGCTATTTGTTCCGCGGCTTCGTCTTGTTCAGTGCAACATCGGCGAAGATCTCATTATGCCGAAAATTTCACACTTTCTAATTTTGAATACAAAACCCGGCGACGAAAATGAAATAATCTGCGGCAGTTGGAAAAATCGCTGGGAACCTGTCGGCAAATAATCCAAAAACAAACTATGAAGAAATTTGGGCCAGTGATGGATCAATGAGAAAAGCGAATAGTTACATTGCAACAGAGACGGAGAACACTTTAAAGAAGAAAATACAGAAGTCTAGGCATTTACATGCCATTGCATAACATAAATTAAACCGGTTAAACATGAACTTTTCTAATCATGCTGAAAGTATGCAGTACCATGGAATAAACTCTTTAAAAATCGAAGAATAATGTTGGACCAGTTATTTTTATTCAAATCAATAAATAATAAAATTGATTCTCCTAACCTACTAGAAAGACTTCCATTCCGTGTGCCATCTAGACCGACAAGACAAAATCTTTTGTTTTACACTGAAAACGCGTCAACAAACTATTTTAAACAATCTACAATACCTAGAATATGCGATATATAAACTCTTATAATATATATAGTCAAAAGTGATGGTATTTGAAAGGGATAGTGAGGTTACTGACTGCACAATAAATGTAAACAACGAATATCTCGAGCAAGTAGAAGAATTTGTGTATCTGGGAAGCATGTTTTCAAGAGATGGAAGAGTAGAAAAAGATGTTGAAAGAAGAGTGAATGCGTGCAACAAAATGAACGGAGCACTAAGCACAGTAATTTGTAATAAAAATATGTCAATCGAAGCTAAACTGGCAGTGCACAACGAAGTTTAAGTCCCAACACTTATGTATGGAAGTGAAATATGGAACTAGCAGAGGAAGGATGAAAGCCGAGTGAACGCGGTTAAAATGCGATCTCTTAGACATATGTGTGGGAAATCAATGTATGACAGTGTTACGGATGATGAAATCAGGCGAGAGTGTAAATCTGAGTCAAGTATAATTGATAAGATTAATCTAAAGAAAGGGTCTCTGAGATGGTTTGGTCACGTAGAACGAATGGACGACGAAAGAATGGTAAAATAAGTATATATGGCGAAAATGAACGGCAACGTGAGACGAGGACGACCGAGGAAGACGTGGCATGATCAGATAAACCAAAATCTTAAGTCTGGTCATGTCAAAAGCAGACAGAACCAAAGGGCATGTATGACAAGATGTATGAATGTGGAAGAAGCTAGGAATGTATGCCAGGATAGACGTGTGTGGTAGTCCATTCTCTCTGCCTACTCCTACGGGGAAATGGCGTGATGGTAGTAGTAGTAGTAGCATATAAAATACGTGTATGTGTTTTATAAGTGTTTCTCTGTATACGTACGGTTAAATATATTAGGAGGAAAAGATCACAAATGGAATTTATTAAAAATAAATTAAATCATGTTGTGTGCATATAATCTCGAAAAACTAAAAATCTGAGTTTTCCTTGCTTAAAATTGCGATTTCTCAAAATGATGTTTTTGGGTTAGCGACTTTTGCCTGAACGACGACGACGTTTTATCGTTCAATATACCTCCGACATTATTTATGTATCGATAAAGACAATATAATTATTATAACATTTAAATCGCGATCGCAGAAGAGCCATCTATCACAATCTAACAACGTTTCGGATCAGTAATCAGATGCCATCGATTTTGATACAGTTAGTCAAAGATGTATTACTTGTTAAGGTAGCTTAAAGCGTTTGATATGTTGAAGGTATTATTAATATACCTGTTTTTGAAGGAAGAGTGGTTTTATGCATAACGTGATTCGTAGAACCAGAATGTATAATCACTGCTTGATGCTAACTCATGTCGTAGATACATAGAATTCTACATAGAATCACAAATCACTACATTACGTAGGGTTATCTCTCTCTGACTGTAGAAATCCGTGAATCATTACAGTAACCCCTTAAAACCGAGATAATTGATAGCTAAACCCCTCATGACTCAACAGTGTCATTTTGAATGTTTCTCACTGTTATATTTTCATTCAATTTCATTTCAATTTTGAGAAAGATAGGCTGGAGGTTGGGCTTATCCAGAGACCCATATACGTACAATGCGTTAGAAAATACTTTGAATATATCTTCGCTTCAAGACCGTCGAAATAAATCTGACCTTATAGTCCTATTTAAAATTCTCAACTCACTCTTTGCGCCTGAACTACTGAGCTCAATAAAATTAAATATCCCAACTAGAAACCTCAGACAAAACTTACTTTTTCATACCGATAACCATAGAACTAACTCTGGTTTTCATTCCCCTACGCCCAGAATTCTTAGGTCTGCCAACAAACATACCAGTCTTGATTTCTTTGATAACAAGTTGTCTTATTTCAAACGATCACTGAATCAAATTCAATTATAAACACCTCTCTCCCGCTTCCACTTCCACAACGTCTACTATAAACCATGGAGTCTTTCTACCTTTTTTATAATAATTTTCTATGCACAAATGTGTCCATAAAAATGCCCAATGGGCGTATATATAAATAAATAAAATTTAAAACCAAATTTTATTTTATTTGAATTATCATGGTTCATAAACAATAAACAATACATAATGTTTTTTTACAATCATAACGTTAAAGATCTGAAACCTTTATTGATGTTGGTAAGATTAATCTGAGTGAATTATTTCACCTACGAGGCAACGCCTGAAGGCATATTATTTTTTTTATGCTGCTTTTTGGGCCGGTTGGAATAATCAACAATATTTTGGATTTGTTCAAATGTTTGTGGACAAAGAATGGATTGCATCTCCTATGGATTTATTCATCATAATTCCCTTCCCGCACCTAATGGTGCATAGGGCACTGCAATGGTAAACCAATCGTAGCGTATCTTGATCATTTTTGATACATGATGGTCAGATGATCAGACTTACGCTTCAGGTACCAGTTCAGGGACTAAGAAATATTCTTGTGTAAAAACACCCTTTGAAAAAAATGTTTCATATCAACCATCTCGGATCGCACCCGAGACCTCTTGCTTGGTAGACAGACGCGCTGACTATTACACCACGAAACCAAAATGGAGTTTTTGAAAATAACGTATTTTAAAGAAGAAAATATGATAGTCTAGGCATTTACAGGGTTCATGACATGTCATTGGTTGGTTAAAGCAGCCACTTTACACACTGCGTAACATTTATCATTTTGCCTAGTTTCGAACATATTTCTTCACAAAAATACTGTTGAAAAAAATAAATATTCCCACATGATAAAAGTTTCAGCTCTTTCACTTCACAAAAGTCAACAGATGGAAGAGTTCAAAAAATGTGGACGTTTAAACTTAGGCAGAACGGTTATTGTTACACATTGTGTAAAGCGTCCAAGTAAACCGGCCAATGACAGGTCATGGTCAAGGTCAGGACATTTTTACACATGGCGTCAAAAGAATTGACAGTATTCTACCAAGTCTCATAAAACTAATTTCAGTTCGCCAGTGTTAAGAAACCATTTTTTTCAACTCGAAAACCATTTCATCAAACTCTCTTTTGAATCCGCGCCTCATGTCTGAGGAGGATCACGCCCGACTCCAGGCATGGCTCGTCTGTGGACAGCGTCTCTTCATCTGGAACGGTCTTACGCTGTTCTGCAGCCATTTGTCACTGATAGTTCTGATAATTCAGTGATAAAGCCACTCCATTTTGTCTATTGACGTCCACGCAACCTTGTTTCTTCGACACTTCCCAAAAGACAAGTTTTTTTCAAAACTATCAGAGTTCCCTGTGGAAATATGTTTAAAGAACTGCAGGATTATTTTCTCACTCATAAATGTTAGTCTTTCTCTTATGTCTAGTTCCCGGAGTATTATATGCATTATATGTTTGTACGTCTGGTTTTTAGCGTTCGCCGCAAGCACTACATTTCAAAAGCTTCTTTTTTTCTTTTCAGATTCTCTCAGTGCCCAACACTTCAGACCGTAAATGAACATTGAGGAAACCAAGGCTTTCGCTAGTCTCTTTGTGGTGTTAGTGGTTATGCTTCGATTCTTCCGAATCTTCACCAGCCAACTCATAGCACTTTGGCAATACCAACACGTCGCCGTATTTGATCTTCACACCTACCACCATTGCCGATAAGAGAACCTAGTTAGATAAATCTGTTGACTCTAAGTTATGCAATAAAGATAATGGTGCTACTTTATCAGCTCGATCAAAAGACCATAAGCTTAGCTTTGCTCATACTCATTGTGAGACCCAGGTCTAAACTAGCAGAATATGTTCGGTCAATAACTAAACCACGTTTTTCTATAAATTTCTATAAGCAAGTTTAGGATTGAACGGGTTAAGTAATGTATACGCTAAGTAGAGTGAAAAAATGCAAAGTGAGTGCGTATTGGAACAGTGTCGTCTTTATCCACTTGACCCCGATATGCGTACTCGTGGACAAAGATTTCTTTGTTACTTGAAGCCATTAACTGGAAGTAATCATCTATAATGACTGTTGATAAGTAAGAAAGTGTAAGTTTTAATCTGAAGGCCTACCAACAAAGACAAAGAAAAATAACACACAAAGTAAAAAATAGAAAAATACTAAGCTGTATTGTATTTTAATCTATTTTAAGTAATAATTTATTTGCCGCCTTTATTTAAAGACAATATAAGCATATTCCGATTTTCTTATGAAGGTAAATGATTTATTTATGCTCATGGGGCTTTTTTAATGTACACAATAAAAAGAACAACTCACCTGAGCGATAATAGTGACACAAGTCCAAAATGTTCGTTTTTGAGGTAAGTATGCAGAAACGTTTCTAAACATATTTTGTGCTCGCATAATTAACGGCATAATTCTTAAAAATATTTTTGTGGTCTTAAAAGCCAATTAAGCAATATTTTTGGTACAGTATTTTTTAACTCCAACTCAAAAAATAATAGTGGCACAATAATCATTATGCCATTGTTATTTCTGAAAACATTTAAAACTAAATGGCACAAGTTAGTGAGCTGTAAGTTGTGTCTTTGTTTTAACAAATAAATGTTACTAAACTGATTTCACAAATAAGAAAATTTTGTGTTGTGCCGCTTTTATTTCCAGGGTGAAATAATAATATACACAACTCTTACATATAAGTTGTACGTACAACATAACACTGAACTAAAAAGCGCTAAAAATAAACAATTTTTTTCTTTAAATTTGTCTCTTATTTCATTGTCTATTTTATTTTACACTTATTTTAATAAACTCACAAGGTTTACAATAAAAGCGCCTGATTTTGGGCGTTTTGATGTGACGTAAAGCTTAATAAAATATGTTTCGGTTTCAACTAAAGCCGAAATACGGTTTCGGTTGTTCTTATTCGGCCTTGTATCTTGTTTCGGTCGGTTTCATCAAAACAAAAATACGTGTCCCTAACTTTATGAGGCCAAGAGCCCAGCGTTGAGTTGGGATGCAACATAATGGAAAGTGGAAGCATGCATATTATTGAAGAATACTATAAATAAAAATGTTAATTTCAATTAACATCTGGATAACCCACTCAATAGTACTTATATATAAATGTATGCAATGTCTTAAAGCAGTCTTTTGCAATGCTCTCTTTCCTTAAGCTCGGGTTTCCTAGGACAGCGGTGCCCGTTTTTAACGGCC
Source organism: Micrasema longulum (assembly GCF_059751315.1). NCBI lineage: Eukaryota > Metazoa > Arthropoda > Insecta > Trichoptera > Brachycentridae > Micrasema > Micrasema longulum. The sequence continues at coordinate 60,387 of NW_028279538.1, read as the reverse complement.
GTAGTGAACATTAATGCGGTTGATAGCCGTCGTAACGGTGACTAGAGAGTGGTTTCCTATAAAAATGGTGTTGATAACACCGTTAAAAAATAAAACCACACTCTAGTCACCGTTACGACGGCTGTACTCCGCATCACCGTTCACTACGGCCGTTAAAATACGGGCACCGCTGTCCTAGGAAACCCTAGCTTAAGACAAATTCTAAACTTGTACAAACAAACCATCACGTCGTTTCCCGTGAGGGTAGGCAGAGAGGACAGAACGCCACATCGCTCTATCTTTGCATACAGATCTCGCTTCCTTTGCATTCATACATCTTCTAATGCACGCGCGCCGATTATTCCGACTTTTCAAATGCCAATCTGCAAGAATTTGTTGGATTTGGTTATGCCATATTTTTCTCGGTCTTCCTCTATTCCAGTCATCAACATTTACATTGTAAATATTTTTAGCCGTTCTTTCGCTGTCCATTCGCTCTACATATCCAAACCAACGCAGAGCTCCTTCCTTCGTTTTGTCGATAATGCTTATCTCAGCCTTACATAAACTTATACACCTCTCAATAATCAATGTACAATTAATCATAATTGCTAAGCATTGCTAGAATTAATTTATATTTTATTTCAAAACTGCTGAATTGTGGTGCTATTTTTAGAAAACATGACAAATACATACCCAGAAGGACATCAAGTGGTATTTTCATATATACATCATAATCCTTTCATGTAACCAACAATATACGATAAATTAATATATGTAACCTTTCTATTGTAGATCGTCAGAGAGATCACGATTTTTTTTATGAGATAGTTTATGAATATATTAATCTCTAGAATGTGAGAACGAGAGTTAATTTTATTTATCATAATTATTTCAAGTATAAACATTGCGGTCGAACAGTAAAAATAATATAAGTAAATATTTGTATTACCACATACCTAAATTGCGATGTCTACCGGTTTCGGCTATCAGCACGTGGGCGTCGATTTTACATGTCTGTGCAACTACAATGGAGAATGTGTTTAGTGGGATTTACATGTAAGGTTCTGACGAAGAGACGGGTACATCTCGAAACCGGTAGACACATAAAATTAGGTGAGTGGTTGTACTCGTATCTTAAATTTATTTACAATTTTTTTTGCCATTTATAGTTAGCTAGTTAATAATTATTTTGTTTCAAATATTAACTTTATATTAAAATTTCTAAATTCCACACAAGTCATGGTCAAAATAGCTTTGTCTTCAAAGGTGTAAAAAATAATAATAATCTTCCCAATGAAATAAAATAAAGAAATTTTTTGAACACGTGTAAAAACTACATTCAATTTTAATTAGTGTGAATGTATTATTGTTTGATGTTTTTTCTTTATAAATCCTATGTTTTTATTTTTTCTCATGTACTCAGATTTAATTTTATATAAACTCTTGTAAATAAACAACTATAACAGTGTAAGTCACTCTCCAAGCACAAGAGTTAGTATCTTTTCTTGGAGAGTTACAGTGATAACATTTACTAGACGTGTAAAAGAAGATATGTATAGAATTTTTAAAAAACACGACCTTATATGAAATTTATTAATAATAAAAAAAAATATTTGAATAAAAACAACATAAGATAATGTTAAATAATATACATAAATATTTTTTATCTACCCATTAGTTTCTTTGTAGACGTCGCTCAGTACGCAACTCTCGATTTGAATTCAATTATGCCGGGTTGTGTCGTTTTAAAGTGTAGAAATACTGCTGGTATCTTGAAGAAACAGGATGGTATCACATTTCACGTGTAATTAGCAAATGCATATGTAAGCATATGCATTACTTAAAATTTGAAATATTTTTCCATCTGTCAGATTGTCAAAGAAAACGAAATAGACATTTCGTTAGTGTTGCTAGGGTAGTAATTTTTTTTACCCTACTTTGCTCATCTAATCAGAGACCTAATGAAAATTGGACCTCAGATTAAACAACGCCGTGGTAGACATTTGACCGACATTATCTTTAAAACATCAAACATCCGTTTTATGTAAAATTAAATTTGTTTTATATTTTAAGTTCATAGTTCATTAATTCAATTACTCTTATTAAATGGCCCTTTACTTATCTACTCTGTTGTGTCAATCAATGTTTCCGCGTTGACAATAAAATTTTAGAGAAATTAACAAATTGCTTTTTGTTACCTTACATTTGTGTTTTGATTATATTTTTTCCATCTGGCAACATTACGCGGTGACTTCACGAATGCGCGCGGCGAAAGTGGGTAAAGTGGGGGGATTTTCGGACACAGTCCGATGTATTCAAATATGATTCTAAGCTCCTTCTAGACTATTCTTAATTTAATGGGTTTAACCATTCTTTCGTGGGTAAAATAGTTAATTAAGTTTTTAAATGTTGCAGCTATAATAACTCATTTGAATCGTTAAACATAAAATGGCGGGTAAGATAATATAATATTAAGCGAGTTGATTTTAAAATAAGCTACTCAAAACAGACATTAACAAGACAAACATGGCATTGTTTTATAAGTAATTGTATGTGATATTTTTCTAGGCAATCCACATCGTATAACAATGTTCTGTGGGATAAAAAAATAACAACGACCTTAAGCCATATGCAATAATAAATAATTATACCGCTGGCTACGCATACCCGGCATGCCACATACTCGACACAGATTAGCATAAAACAATAAACCCTACCTGGCCATTATTTCATTTAAAATTGGTTTGAATCTGCTATCAAATTCATTCGAAGTACCTTCGAGAAAACAAATCATGACAGAACTCGCATTTAGCATCGTGTTTACCAACACCGTGACGTTAGTGCCGAAAGGGACAGACGCGTGCGCCAGAAAGAGCCAGTGATGCGGACCGGCAACGGCGCGAACAGGTAACTGTGCATCTGAAAGAGAAAGTATGCTACAGTCGGCAACGCTCGGACCCGGCGCGAGAAAGAGACGGCGCGGAGTGGTCTTGAGATAAGGCGGGAGAAAAAATAGTTTGACAGGCCATGTGCCCGCCAACTGTTGAATCTGGGAGGAATAGGACCGAGATTCAAATTTTAAGATCAGAACGCGGACAATATGAGAACTGTTTTTTCTTAGATTTTTTCCCGGCGGAGCGCCATATTTACTGTGTAAATCTTATGCAATCTCGATTCTACATTTTTTGTTTTGTACGATCTAACACGCAAATAATGTTATTGTTCATCGGGATTTTATATTCTTGGCTACAAAATATAACAATTCAAAACATTACTTGGGCGGTTTTGCCTTGAGCCCGTGAAAGTTATGCGTTGCCATTATTTTCACATTTCGATACTCTAAAGCAAGATTTGCGCTGCTAAAATTCATGGATGCGCCCTTGAGGCGATTTTCCACAAAAATGGCGCTATAAAAATTATCCGGAATAAATAAATAAATTTATATACCGAGACGAACCGAGAAAGACGTGGCATGACTAAATTCAACAAATGAATACTTAAAGATGGACATGTCAAAAGTCTGAATAATGGGCGAGCGAGCATGAGAAGATGTGTGAATAAAAATAAAGTATGCAAAGACAGAATGATATGGCGTTCTATCCTCTCTTCCTACTCTTACGGGGAAACGAAGTGATGGTTTTTTGTTTGTGAGAAAATATGTTACAATTTTTTATGACATATATGACATTGGATAATTTGTACAGTCATTTTTTGTCAAAATCACCTCAAAGACGCTGTACAGTAAATATCCCAACACGTCTTGCAGCTACAGAGCACATCCGCAGAGGACATCCTCTACCTGTTTCAGGATAATAGTAATTCACGGTAGCATTGAACATACTGTGTGAAAAAATTCTCTCGAATCACCGTGGGGGCCTTGAGGTTAAGAAATGATAGCCTGATAATTACTGTCTCTTTTCATCTCATTAAAATTACACGTGTGTCTCGCTTAGTCATCTAATTAGATTAAACATATTTCTTTCAAATTAATGTTTTACATAAAATATTTGTCTAAGGGTACTTGATATTTCGTAATTTTCGGAGATTCTAGTAGACAAAATATTGCACTTGAAATTATGTAATACACCTAAATACATGATATATTTTTTTCTTATGTGTTAAGGTTTACTTAGGTTTAAAAAGATCGTGGTAATATTCTTAGTAATTACCAAGATGTTGAATTATTCCTTACATCACATAATGTATATCGAATATATTCACCATGCGTAAACGAAATTAAAATATATAAATAAGAATTGACACAAGCTTTCTCGTTAGCGTGTTTAGTTTTAACGTGGAAACCGCTCGACTTTCGGGATCTCAATAGAACCATTCATGTGTAAATAGCTAAAACTGGATTAGCGGAATTTCGTTAAAGAGATAATCTGCACGGCTGTACATTAGCTGAATTTTTGGTTGAAGTATGATTAATTACCCGCTTTGTTGTATGGTTTGTAAATCGGCCTTTGTACACAAGGAAATACATACACTTTATACAAAAACATTGAAGACATTCTGTATAAGGAAACGACCAGGTTTGGCTGATATATTGCAAGATAGCTTGTCAAAACGATTGTATGGGCTCGTAAACTATATGATGAATTCATATTTGATATTATATTTAAAATATAAGGCTAGGCTAAGAGGCCGATTCTCCAAATCAGCCCAAATTGAGCAATATTAGATTAGATACATTACATCATTTTTCTCAGAATTTTACGTGCTTTAACCGATAAATAAGTCAATTTTTGGCTTATTTATACTACGTCCTTTTTGTAAAAAATCACCTCAAGTGCGCCTTATGATAAACTAAAGAAGTGAGATTTTAGTTGGGATCTGAACTGACTGAAACTGTCGATGATTCGTAAGTTTGAAGGCAATCGGTTTCAGGCAGAAGGGCCAGCAACGGCAAAAGCACGATCTCCAAATCTAGTGTTTGGGGAGCGCCGGATTTCGACAAGTTTTCCTGTCAAATGCTGACCCAAGACTAGGTTTTCTTATACGTGTATTTTCCCTAATGCAAAGGTCCGGTAAGTATCTTGGAGACATTTCATGAAGGGATTTGAATACGGTCCAGCAAAGCTTATATTTTATTATCTCTCGGCTTTTTAACCAGTGCAAATCTCGAATATGTTGTGAGATGTGAAAATATTTTTTTTACTCCCATTATAAGCCTTGCTGATGCATTGAAAACAGCTTGAATTGTTTGGATTGATAGATAACGTGTGTAATTTTTTAGTTTGCATTCAAGCTCCCATCTCGGCTTATCGAACATTGGGCAGTATATTAGAAGATGTTCTGTAATCTGCTCAGTGATGCTATCACATGGGCAGCAACTATCGTCTCGCAGCCCATAGTGATGCCGATATTAACTCATGCAACCATGCCCCGAGAGAGCCTGAGTTAGTTCGTCCGTAGGCGTTTCATGCTTCCAAAATGTTTTGGCCTCGTCTTTGCTTCTCAAAAGTCGCTTGATCCACTTATTGGCAGTTTCTTGCTGCGATAAATAACCTAGCTGAGCTTCTGAACTTTAATGATACACGAAGAGAGACTGTTCGATTCATTACAGGGACGATCAAGCAGGCCAAGTTATTCAATAGTGGTATTTAGCTTTTATTGTTTTTTTTGTTGTTTAATGGAAACTGAATTGATTGATTTCCTTACGATTTCTTAATTTCTACGTTTTAACTTATTTTTAATGGTTTTTTAGTGATCCTTAAATATTTTTAACTGACATTTTACATAAAAAAACGGATTCTTACACAAAATGCACTACTGTTGGTAAGTAGTGCAGAGATTGACATTTGCAAAAAGGATTTTTTATTAGGAAATGAATTATTTTATGTTTTGGAATTCAACCATAAACAAGTACCTAGGTACTTAATTAAATTCAGTATTTGAATATAATTATTTTTTTGTTTCGGAATTCAATAATAAACAAGTAACTAGGTACCTACTTATCAATGAAAAGTATTATTTTTATCCGAACAGTTTTTGCATGCTTTCACGACACAATTAGGCATTTTTCTTTCAATTTATTTTTGTTTCGTATTAAATGTTAAGATCACGTCATAATCCGGGTGGGGTTAAAGAATGACTGAATTCACGTTGGGCGTGAGTTAAATGTCATAATTTTAGAAGGCTCTTCTTCATTACCTTATTAACACGTATTCCTGTATTTTCTCCATAGATTATGACACTAGAGAAGTGATTTTTGCATAATTTTGATTAAAGCACGACGAGGTCTCTTAGCCAATCACATGAGGAGATAAACGAAAAACTATCCTGTATTACGAATATATAAATAGCTCGAAACATTCGAAAATAAATAACGTGTATCATTATTTACGAAGAAACGTTTGTTCAACGAGCTAAAATCAGGCAAGCCAACGTTCGGGCAGGACAACGTCTGTCGGGTCTGCTAGCATAAAATAAAAATAAATATGATATATAAATGCGGATATGGATTAAAATAAAACAGTATCAAAACATAAAAGTCTTCAAATGGCAAACTACATACATCTCTACCTAAGTTGTTTTCTGAGCAACAAAAACAGCGGTTTCTAAACCTGTTGAAATCTCCCGTGTATGAGTCACAAAATATCATTCAGGTACAGACCAGCGTAAAGCTGAAGAGTAGGATACGATTAAACATATTATATATGTTATTCAAATGTATTATACACGTATCTACATACATAATGTTTAAAGAACATTAGGTACAAGTTTTTTATGTATCGCAAAGCAGGTCGGCCGATTTGGTAGTTTTGGTACATCGAAAGTGCTTTAGACGCCTGAGGCATAATGTTGTTTCATTCCTTTCAAAAAGGTTCCACTACTTCAACAACTATCTTCACGTTATTACCCGTAGGGTAGGAAAAGAGGACAGAACGCCAAAATCATTAACTAGGGGCCGGTTCTTTGATTACCTTTTAACTAACAAACAAGTACAGTACAAGCTGTGTTGGTTAATGTACAAGGCAATGCATAACACGGCTCCTCAATACCTCAAGGAACTCTGCGTTCCTGACGAGCTGGCAGGTAGGCGCCTCACTCTCCGCTCAGCCTCCTGTTCTGCTGTAGGGAAGGTGATACAACCTCATTCACGCAACCTGTTAAGTAAATAACAGCATTTATCGATACTATTCGTGGCCGATTACCTTTTGTTCCCATCCTTCCTTTGACCCATCCTTATGGTACCTACTTAACATCAAGATAGAAGATATTCAAAATTAGAAGATTCGGATTTAGAACAAAAATAAAACAACATTTTTGACATAAAATCGGATAAAAAAGGGGTTGGAATCGTCTCGCGTCGTGGAAAACATTGTTATATTTTATAGTTCATTTTGTCATCCAGTACCAGAAATTGTTCCATCCAGTAGCAAAAAAATCCATTCCATGTTCCTATCCTTTCTCAAATATTTCCCAATAACAAAACTGAATGAAATTGGTCTTTCATTTACAGTCCGCCTTTTCGTTAACACAACCAGAGTTACAAATTTGGCGATAGGGTTTTTGCAATAGCCGGACCTTTGGCGTGGAATGCTCCACCTTCAGAAGTTCGAAATTGTGTAACAGAATCCCTTTTCAGAAAAAAAAAACTTGTTTATTTGTGAAATCATTTCCTGACTTGAAAAGTGCTACTTTTTAGAAGTACCATATTATGTGTATTACATGATTTGTAAAATTTGTCTGTTAGTAAATAGTAATTAAGAGTTACCCTTATTTTATTTAAGTATAATGTACAGCGCCCTTAAAGTGATTACTCACGAAAACGATGCTATAAAAATTGTCGAAATTTATTATTATTAAACAAACAAATCACGCCGTTTCCCCGTAAATGTAGGCAGAGAGGAAAGAACGCAACATCACTATTTCTTTGCATACAGATCTCGCTTCCTCTACATTCATACATGTTCTCGTGCACGCGCGCCAATTATACCGACTTTTAACGTGTGCATCTTCAAGTATTTGTTGGATTTGGTCATGTCATGTCTTTCTCGGTATTCCTCTATTTCAGCATCCATCAACATTCGCATTGTAGATTTTTAGCCGTTCTTTCGCTGTCCATTCGCTCTACATGTCCAAACCAACGCAGAGCTCCTTTCTTGATTTGTCGATAGTACTTATCTCAGCCTTACATTAGGTACGGATCTCAACATTGGTGCATCTATCGTGCATAGTTTTACCTTTTAGATTTAATTAAAATGTTGAAAAAGTGTTTGTTTTAAAAAAAAATTATTAGGATAATTTATATGGCGCCATTTTGTGAAAATCACCTCAAAGGCGACATAATATGGAAGCTAATATTAATAAAAGTCTTGCAGCTACAAAGCGTAGTTTACTTTAAAAAGTACAACCAGTCTTTTCAAGTTTTCTTTTCCTGATTTAATGAGGAAGTTCAGTGCTACAGGAAATCGTAAATAAAAATGTTTTCTTACGCGTTGTAAAAGTTAGAGCATTTAATTTAAGGAGAAGTTTCTAGAAAATTTATGAACAAATAATAAAAATGAACGGCTTTGCGTCACAGGTTTATGTCACCACGTGTTTGCAAAAGGTTTTTATTGGGGTTTTAATTGTTGTAGCAACAATGGGCGACCATAATTGCAACCGGCAACAGATTTTCAGATTCCGGGGTAGTCATGTTTTTTCGACAATTGGAGTGTTAGGAATACAAAATATAATTGCTCTAGGTTCAACTTTTGATAATAATAAGTCATTAATAAAATATAACTGTTTGTTGTTCCTAAAAACTAATCCGATCATGTCAAACAATGTCGTAGAATGGCTGCAAGTCAGCGGTTCGTACAATAAACGCCAATTAAACTATTATTTTTTTTGTTTTTTGTCTGTTATTTTTATCTTATAAATTCATTGTATAAAATTAGTATACATATTTAATAACAGGGAATCTATATAAATCTAATGAATCTATTTAAATGTATCTACAACTAACTACAATGCACACTCGCCTATGAGGAGAATTCATGTTTTTGCAAACGAATACGCAAATGATATAGATATATTTAATACAACACTTTGGAATTTTAAAAGGCAGTGTATCAATTTATTATATTTTATTTATTTTATTTTATTTATTTTGTTTTTATTTGGGAAATCAACAGTTCTACATACATATTTTTAGTAACAAACAGATGTAGTGTATAAACTCAGAACTAATAACAGATTTCCACATAGTATACAAAGTTAGTAAAGAAAATATATTACATATTAAATAAATACATACAATTTATACATTTAAAAATGTAATTTTCATGTACTCAATAATCAAATATTTTTTATATATTTATTTTAAGAACATTAAGTTACTGTAAATTGGGCGGGATAAGGACAAAAATGCTTGAAGAGAGGATAAGGAGGGGAGGGAAGATGTACATATTTATTATTATAATGTCTACTAAGTTACATAATACATTTTTAGTGTAAATTTTAAATCTGACAGAGTGATGTTTGTGTAATCTATATTTTTAAATTTTGTATTGTACATTGAAAAAGTCCTACGAAAAAAAGCATTTTTAACATACGATGTTTTACTTGTTGGTACATGAAACAGGTGGTACCGTCTACAAATCCTGGCGGGCACATGTATTGTTATTAAACCAAGCAGCTCTGTACAGTGAACCATTCCTGTCATAATTTTGTAAAGCAGTAGTTGGTCCGCACACACTCAGCGGTATTGTAGAGAAATGATTCCATAGAAGGTGGAGGCAGTGAGAGTAGACACATAAGAAATACCGGTTTTGTATTTAAGGTTTTGTGTTTATATCCAAATTTAAATAATGAAATAATACTATGTAGTTTTATATTGTATACCTTTTATTAACTTATATCTGTATTCTTAATTATTATTTTTCTACATTCTTTTAATTTTAAGATTATTTTAATATAACCGATGGGAAAAAATAAACTTTTGTTCTCTCTACTGGAATATATGTATTTATGTACTCTATATATGTAAGATTAGTTTAATATATTTTTGTTTTCTTTTTCTTATTACTTCATTTTAAATTTTTTGCTAATTTTGTGCAAAATATGTCTGTTCTTTATATATAAATAAATGTAAAACATGTAAAAGCCTACAAGGCGTTTTAAATAATAAAAAAAATGAAAACGGAGTGTTCTCTGTTTATGATAGTCTCCATATAACATGGCTCAGCCTGTTCTAAGATGGATTTTTTCTATCTTTTAGAGCATAAGTAGTCCAATACTAATATAACAATAACAAAAAAAACTAATACTACTTAATTATAAGTGCATAGCTAATCAATCAAATGTAACAAATTAAAATCGTTAATATATAAATATAAAGTACATATATGTGCCAAGAATACATGTAACTTAAACATAAATACTATGGTTTAATATATAATAAAAACAAATATAAAGTAATAAAATACATAAAAATATAAATAATATATGTACCAATTATATAAAGTACTACGTTTTTTTATCTACATATATTGTACAAAAAAAATCTCTCGTTGCACTATTAATATGTGCAGGTTTTTTTATTTTTAAATTTGTTTTAGATTTTCAGTCTTTTATATTTGACAATAAATCATTGAATATTTTTGGAGCAAATACATTATATTGCTTTTTACCAAAGGCGGTTGATACAAATGGGACAATACAATTAATTTGTGTTGCTGAACGAGTTTTTATATTTTGATGGGTTCTTTTGACCTCACTTAATTTATCATAAAATTTAAGTAGTAGGCACCTCACCAACAATTAAAAGCAGCCATTTCACAATTTTGGAAAAAGGAGATATTGATGTTATTGGGTGCAGTAAGGTCAATTCTATGTTCTGCCAAAAACAACCAGACCGCTTTCATCCAAAAAACTATATTAATCACCTTCTGAAAATGGTGTCGATCACAAAAATGGCATTTCTCAATTTGCATATAATACCCACAGCACTAGAAAAATATTATGGTACTTTAAAAATTATTAAAACTCTTGTTAGTTATATTTAAAAAAAACGTTTGTATTCATTTTTTATCATTTGTTAAAGTCAAAAACATTCCAACATTTGTGTAGATTTGATAATTCACACTTTTCACAAAAGTGCTATTATCTCAGTTTTACTTTTCTATGGCTGACTGCTTTTTGTCTTTTATCCAATATTTTTAATTCAGCGATTAGATCTTAGGTTTCACCGTTTATTTATTTAACTTTTGGTAAATAATGTTATTTGTGCATTGGCGGGCTTATTGCCAAATGACAATTTCTTCCAACCAACCAATGAAATAAAAGTTTTATTTTGATAATTCAAGTTACGGAACATATTCAATAGAAAAAAAAATAAAAAGCTAAAGAAATATAAAAATATCAATAAACGTAATAAATTACCTTCAATCAAAACGATTACTCAATGCGAAAAAGAAAAAAAGAGGAAAGAGGAAAGGAGATGTTTCTTCAGACGTGATTTAAACAGAGATAATGTAGTAACATCTTTGATGGTGGGTGGGAGATGAGTTTATTTTATTTTATTTATTTTATAAACATAAACGGCAAATCTGCCTTTTACAAACATTTATAATATTAACATATTTGGCTTAATATTGATATATATATATTTTTTAAAACATGAATTACCTTATACCCAAGATTTATAAAAATAAAAAAATTCAACCAAAATTTTTACAAGATTTATATTTAAAAAATTAACCTAATAATTATACAGCATATTCAGTAGAAAGTTTAAATAATAAAACATTCTACAGTAAAACAACAAGAAAATTATAAGTACTGTTTCACACAGCTACTGTAAATATATATATAATGAAATGCATGAATAAATAAATATAATTACCATTCACCATCTTTGAAAAAGTTCAAAAGGTTTGTTCTATAGGAACAATACCCTGCACTAAATAAATCAGATACGTGGGAATAACTATTGCCGAGTTCATGAGTTTAGACGTGTCTTTTGATTACTCACCGAGCAGGACTTGTGACGTCACGGGCGGTATAATTTAAAAGTTTCTGTGAAGATTTTCACAATGACACAATCTAAAAAAATCTTAGTGATACGATACCAAAAAATAAAATACATTAGTTTGACCTAGTTTGTTAGTGTTAGTGTATTAAAAAATGTCTAAAAAAAGAAAACTACCGAACTTCCTTACTTTACTATTGGTATTGTGAAAATATTTCATTTTACACAAATCTTTCAGTGACGATTGAAGCCGAGAAGGCCAATTTCTTTCAAAGTCCACCGCCTTAATTGGAGGTGATATTTACGTCGGTACATCAAATCAATCGTGTGCTAGTCACTAACGGATCCGATAGAATGATGTATACGCGTAGAAAGCCTAGTGACACAATTTCTCAAGAGCAATCTTGGCCATCTTGATTTGACAGAGCGAGATGTGAATAGGCGTGATAAAAAAACGTCATCAATTTATGAGACATTAATTATACACCACATAAAATTATTGACACAATTACTGTTTGACCGGTAAAAATTCGATCATAGATTTGACCGATGATTCCGTTTTAAATAAAATTAATATTTGAGGCACAAACTTTGTGCTAATTCATTTCTAATTTATTTTATTTATTTATTCATAAAAATACATACATAATACAAAAAAATACAATAATATAGTATTCCAAATGCTATGAGGCCCAGGGCCCGGTGTCAGAGGCGAACCGTGTTTAGAAGCGATTATGCGCAGCTTACTATTATATTTGACTAACCATAATAATGTTTTACTGTAACTTTATTAACAGAAAAAAAAATAGTGAACAAATAAATAATTACTATTTATTTTAGATCATTTCCACCGTTCGTATTTTTATCCTAATATAAATAATAATAAAGCGCGCTCAGCGCCTGCGGTGAGTCAAGAAACTAGCTGATTATTCCAGCTATTTTTTTCATACAAATAAGTATACTATATTTTAAATGCCTTAACCCCAGTGCGGGTTTTTTCTCCTAGATTAAACTTTTAGACTACACATATTATTTGAAGATTCTTGATTTGGAAAACAGTATTTCAATCATTTTTTCTTAAGGGCTATTTTTCTCTGAGATGCTACTTTTGGCACCTGGACAACACGCTTAATAGTATATAAATCTAAGCAATATCTCGCAAGCAGTCTCCTGCAATGGTCTCTTCTCTTGGACAAAATCGAGACTTGTACACTTCTGAAAATGGCTTACGTTTTGGAGAATTTCATATGTTCATCCATGACATTGAACACAAAAATAAAAAATTAAGATGTTTTAAATTAAAATTGAATTGTGGAATTTACTATGCTGGACATCTTTAGGTGTGTTTTCAATGTGATTCCAAATCTCTGTATTATTTCAAAAGCAATAAAATCTGAAACTCATTAATCTGAACAGTTAAGAGTTTTACATTAGTTATTTATTGAAAAATCTTGATAAAACTGTATTTTTTTATTTATATTTCTCAAACAAGTTACACATAATATTTTGAGAATGTACAAATGTTTAGGGCTGGATTTTATCTCTTAGGGAGTTATATAGATTAAAACTTATCGCAAAGGGGAAAAACATTTCTTAGAAGGGAATATGGAAGTCTTAGCGTTTACAGGGCTGATGACCTGTCAACATCAATAAAGGTTTCAGCTCTTTTACTTTACAAAAGCCAACAGATGGAAGAGTTTAAAAAAATAAATAATAGTTGTTGGGGCCAAAACTAAATTGAGCAATATTTCGTTTATTAAATAATTCTTTACAGAACGCATTTAAATTACTAACTTCGTTCCGAAGATTTGGCGGGTTAAAATAATACTTTACAAAGAACGCTTTATTGGTTAATTTTGTATACCGACTAGCAATTTCAGATATTATTGTTCGGCTTTGCAACGTGTTCATTTATTTCAAAAGTGTCGTATATCGTGAATTATTGTTTTATGCCCTTTTAAATGTCGTCTACTGAAGTTGAGATATTTATTTTTCTGTGTATACTTTGTACCCTTGTATTTTTTTAAAATAATATTTCAAAGAACCGGACATTTGTCCTGTGTTAAGATCCTAGTTAAGTTTATTGTTTCTTGTCCTAGGATGTCACATATAATTTAATTTATTGAGGAAGAGAAATCTCGTGATTGTTTGAAAAGGTCTTAGATATATTTGGTTTAGCACTAAAATATCAGTATTTTTTGTAGAATGTAATCGAAATAGGTTTTGGAAAGCTCGTGAGAGAGGAACAAACTTTAGTCTTCTTCTTGAAGTCTGCAAGTGCGCTTGTAGAATTGCTGACGGAAAGTCAGACCGTAGCAGGCGAGGAGTGTACGCATCCTCGAGTGTTACGTGTATTAGGTAAATGTGTTTACCTAGGTAATCATTTAAAGAAACTGCAGTTATCTTTTAGGATACTTGCAATAATTATTATTTCTGTGACATTCAATAGTGAGCCTCTAGAGACAATGACGGAAGGTCCTAAGTGACAGGCGAGGCTTGTACGCATCCTCGAGTGTTACGAGTTGCGAGTGTGAGGGTGTGATTGCCCTGTGGTTTTATTTGAGCTTATTTGTTTGTTTAATGTCTATGTGCCGGCTCAACTTTTTCAGACTATTTTCAATTATGATTTATGTGACATTGCGGAATTAGAAAATAATTAGTATTTCGAAGGAACTGTGTGTCTTTTTCCTCGTTCGTATGTCACCCGAGATTGGCGAGACCGTCGAAGCGAGAACCCTGCACCAGCTGGCCTGAACAATAGTAATAAATATGTCGTGTTTTCGGTTACCAGGACCCCTCGGATATCGGTAGTCACTTTCATATTCTGAACAATAATACAATATGTGAAACAGTGCTTAGTTCATTTGGTTCTTTTTTGTTTACTTTTTACAATAAATACCTGACTAACTTACTACTCTGCTAATGAATATTTTTAATGTAAATCTTTGTCATAAACTCTAAACTTAAAATTCGTAAATAGGGTTTGGAATTCTAACTGCCTATGCGCTCTGTTGCTGTAGGATGTATTATCCAGCTCTTATTTGTTTACTTGAAAATAATTACATAAAAAAAATTAAATCATTTATTTATTTATGTTTTATTGAGTTAGTTCATAACATCAAGGCTGTAGTCTGGTAAAACGAACGCAAAATTAGGAAATCATACAATTTTGCCATTCTAAAGCGAATGTTTTTTTTTTAAATCGCGTAATAATAAAAAAAAGATAAAAACAATATTTTTAAAGGTATTTCTGTTTAAAATATAGGGCAGGTCTGAAGGTCATAAAAACGTAAATAAGGTGTTGTTTTAATTTAAATATAACAACCAGAATTATCTTCTTTAAAAAAAAAAAAAGAGTAAAATTCCATAAAAAAAGATTTCAACTAAAATATTTCAACAAATTTTTATTTTTTTAAGTATTACCGAAGGCATAATAATTTTACGTAGAAATAAAGGAAAATGTTACAAAAATGTATGTGATTTAAAATGCTTGTATTTTTTTTCAAAAACAAAAAATATATATTTTGTTTCAGCCACTTTCATGTTCAATTTATTATTTTCAAATTATTACAACAAATTTTCGTTCAATACTTAGTCTTTATTGAGATCCCAGAAACCTAAGTTTAGTCTTAATTTAAAATGGCGTAATCTGCCGGTCTAAAAGTAATTATATTTCAGTTACATAAAACTTTTAAGTATATTTTTTAACAGAGATACCTTTAAAAAATATTGTTTTTATCAAATTTATGTTTTTTTATTTTTTATTATTGCGCGATTAAAAAAAACATTCATTTTAAAATGGCAAAATCGTATGATTTCCTAATTTTGCATTCGCATAGACGATTGGAATTCTAGACCCCATTTATAAAATTTAGGTATTTTAAAGTTGATATATGAAAGCTCGATAACCAATCGTGCAACTACAAAGCGCATGGACGAGTGGAATTCTAGCAAAGTTAAAATGATAACAATAAATTTACAAAAAATAGAGCATAGTAGTAAATTTGTCAAGTGTTCATGCCAAGAAGTAAGCAATAAAAAACTAAATAAATAAAGCACTGTTTCAACTCCATGGTTAACAAAGGGAGATAGATGTCCGAAGAAAAGCTTTTGTAGACAGTAGGTAGATACCGTCGCCATGTGTTGATGCCGCAAAATATTGCTGTCTTAAATGTTTAAAACAGTATAATTTTTAATTTAGAAAATAGCATTGACATTTAACATGCTAACCAAAAATCGCACATAACAATAGCAATAATTCCATCACGAGTCCACAGTCACCTACCTGGGTTTGGGACCAGAGTAACCAGTACGAACATGCCTTTCACCGCACTTCGCTCCATCTCTATCTTAGCCCGTCCTTTTCCCTCTCACCAGGCTTCCGATTCCTCCTCTTTGTCTAGCAGTCCGCCTCCGAGCCTAACATTTATTTAGAACAGCGAAGAAAAGGTTGCCGGTTGAGGCAACTGCTTACTACAGAGTACAGATTCGAATCAATTGAATGATGCTATGCGCAAATCGGCTGGCCATTAGAATAAGGAAGTTAAGAGGCTTTTCAAATTCTATGACTCGCAAACTGGATTAGAAAAATATTTTCTCGGATACGATAGCTTTAAGAAAATTTCTGAATAATATGAGGCCAAAGGAACTAAACAAAATATTAATACTCCCTCAGCAACACGACATTTTTTAAAATTATTTTTTCTTGATTTCCATATGGTCCCACGTGTAAATATTCTGATGTATGTTATCCAGATGCTAACTCTGAATTACTTGATAAGTTAGAACGATTGCAAAATATTTGTATTCGTTATATCTTTGATCTTCGCAAATTTGACCACATAACCGAGTATCGCACACAACTACACTGGCTCAGTATCAGCCATAGAAGAAACATTCACATTCTATCATTTCTTCACAATATTTTAAATAATCCCACTTCACCTGTTTATTTGAGAAAGCTTATCCAACCTTTTTCTCAACACGGACTATCTCTTCGTTCTAGTAAAGAGAGAACCCTTTTAATACCCTGTCATAGCTCTAATTTTCTTGCCTTCTCTTTCACAGTAGTAGTCGCTCGATTGTGGAATAATCTGATTGGTTTGCTCGAGCGGGAATGGATTTCTGCGATCAAATGTGGACTAACTAAATGATTAATATGTATTTATAAATGTAAAATGTAATAATGTATAAAGTATCAATGATGTGTATAAACTTAATATTGATGTATATGCATGTATAAATATAGTATAAATATGTATGTGCGAATATATATGTATATTTGTGTGTGAATGTGTGGTTATAAATGCATTGCAAGTGCCCCGACTCAACACGGATTTTCTAGCGAGTCGGAGCAAGTTCACAGACATGGGTCGTTCCTGATTGTGTCGCTATAAACTGTGTCTCTGTCCTTAACAAATGTATGTATAATGTAATTCATAAATAAATCTACCCACTAATGTTAGAGATGCCCCTTCTTTATTTACATTTAAGTCTAGATTGAAATGTCACTATCTAAATATTTAAATTGGTTCTTTATCCTACTTCTTTCCTTCCCATTCTCTCTCCTCTCTTCATAGTATAGTATTAATATTTTCATGTATTTTTATTTTGTTAATCTTTGTTTTTAATTTTTGTATAAAATTGTAAGATTCAATATGTCCATGTATTTGTAATTTTCTCAAACTGAACGGTTTGGGTAGGTAGGAAGAAATTGCCTTAAGGCAATATGCCCGCCCTTATATGTATATTTATTGTTTTTGTATATAAAGTGTCAAATAAATCAATGAAATAAACCACGTCTCACGAAAACAATTATTTAATGCAAGGCATAGTATACAGTTGTCACTTTAATACCTGATGTTAAGGCTTAACAAAAAAATAGTAATTGATTGATTGATTTGGTGTTTATTTTGAAGAACTCCAAATTTAAACTTATAATACAAGAAATTAAACGCTGATTTGAGTTTACTGAACACTTTTTTTTATTTTATCAATATAAAAACGAAAATTTCGTGATAATTGTTTCGCCATGTTAAGGCATTTTCAAACAAATGTAAATATTAGATGGATTGAATGTCCTTATATATTCATATAATTGCTACGAAATTTTCGTTTTTATATTTGTAAAAATAAAATCCAGTGTGTTCAGTAGACTCAAATCAGTGTTCGATTTCTCATACTATATGTTTAAAATAGCAATGCTGTTTTTACTCGGATTGAAAAAATTATTTAAATTTTCTTCGAATTTATTTAGTGATATAATAGTTTTACAACAGAGATGAAGAACATTAAAAATAGGGTAATATAGAAGTCTAGGCATCTACAGGGCTTATGACCTGTCAATGGCTGGTTTAAGTGGCCACTTCTGCGATGCCTAGACTTCTATATTACCTTATCTTAAATGTTCTTCATCTCTGTTGTAAAATGTTAATATAAACAGCTCCCCAGGGAGTTGAATCCAGTCCTTGTCTACAAAAATTTGGACAAACTCAAAATATTGTTGATATAATAGTTTTTAGTTCATTGGAGAGATTATTATAATTTTTTATTCCTTTCAAGTTGCTAGTGTTATATAGATTAACTGAAAAAAATATGAATACGCAATAAATTATTGAATAAATAAATTAACCAATTTAATTGAACTACAAAACTTTTTTTAAATGTAGCTACGAGACAATTTAGTAAAAACTTTTTTTTTTCACAAAATAAAAAACTTTGTTTTTAACTCGTTATTATTTAATTATCAACCACTACGTGGTCCCTAACAAAGTTATAATTAAAGAAATTTTCTATCGTCTGTCCTATTGACTTCTTTATTCCCCTTTAAAAAATATCCATCTCTATTGAGATAAGCATCTATCCAACACGTTTTCCATTAAAAAAATATGAGCTGGCTGCTTGCTGCGTAACTTCGTTCAATTGATTTGGTATCATCCGAACACAATGATTTATGGGTAAGTAAGTCTATAGGATGAAAAATGATTTTTAAAGCTCAGTGTACATACTGTTAGATCTCAAAGGCTTATAAAAGTACCTTCGTAATATACAATGAAATTTAAATATTTCGTTCATTGAACCACGCTATTTATGACTAAACGATTAAAATTATTTATGTGCAACTAAAAGATATTTTTACTAAAATTTTTTTTTAAAGAAATATTGAAAGATATTATATTAAAGCTTATCAGTTCTAAAGATCATTGAAATAATATTTTTTCCATATAAAACATAATAATTTGATGCACTTATGTATGGAAGTGAAACATGGAACTGGCAGAGGAAGGATGAAAGCCGAGTGAACGCGGTTGAAATGCGATCTCTTAGACGAATGTGTGGGAAATCAATGTATGACAGGGTTACGAATGATGATATCAGGCGAGAGTGTAAATCTGAGACAAGTATAATTGATAAGATTAAGAAAGGGTCTCTGAGATGGTTTGGTCACGTAGAACGAATGGACGACGAGAGAATGGTTAAACAAGTATATATGGCAAAAATGAACGGCAACGTTAGACGAGGACGACCAAGGAAGACGTGGCATGATCAGATAAAACAAAATCTTAAGTCTGGTCATGTCAAAAGCAGACAGAACCGAAGGGCATGTATGACAAGATGTATGAATGTGGAAGAGGCTAGGAGTGTATGCCAGGATAGACGTGTGTGGCGGTCCATTCTCTCTGCCTACCCCTACGGGGAAATGGCGTGATGGTAGTAGTAGTAGTAGTAGTAATTTGATGCATTTTTAATTCAAGATGCAGAATTTGATGCATTTTTAATTCAAGATGCCGATCAATAACTTTGTTTTTAATGAAATACAGAGATTCCTTATAATTATAATATGTTGAGGCAAGTCACATTTTTAGTTTATTGTACCTAATCTTAATTTTGAAATAAAATATTATTAGTGACAGTTCAGTTAGAATAAAGAATACAGAGTTGTATAGCTCTACTGAGTTGATTATTCACAAAAATGGCGATAAAAAAATTAGCTAAACATTATTATGTTGTGTCCACTTATAAAAAAAGTTTGATTGAAGACGTTGATCATCAGCCTAACATTTTTATTAATTAAATCAAATACGAAGATTAATTTGATATTTATGTCATCAAATCATCACTGTCATATAAATAAAATGTCAACAAGATGTCCGTAAGCGAAAAAGTCTTAAATGGAGTGCGTTTTGCTTTTTACAACTGGTTTGCGATTAAGACAATACACGTTATTATTTTCTATGCCACGGAATTATAATTTACAGTTAACAAAAAATGCCGTGAGGTAACAATGGTAGCCATTACATTATTTTGAAATATTCTTTATTTTAGTTAGAAAGGAGATTACTTAACGAAAATAACTGTGTTATACAATGTTGTATCAGCTACGCTGGTTTAGTACGAATTTCAATTTCACGTTGAAGAAATTTATGATTTGCAAGTTGGATACATATAATATAATGTATGTTTAACAAATAAATTCTGTCGCTTTTAGCGCATGGCGACTTTCGATTTACATGTAATTTAAAACTGATATGTTTGACCGATTTTCCGTTTTTAATAGGAAAATGTTAAGAAGTTTGATGACTCTCTCTCGCAGATACTGTGCAAAAAAGTCGGACTACCAATCATTTGAAGATTTTTCATGTTGATGATGGTTTGTGGGAGATCATTGAACAATCTTGGAACAACGCAATTTAATGTTCGCTCTCCGAAGTAATGTGTAATTCGGGGAACAGAACATTTGACATGTCCATCTTCAAGTATTTATTATTTTATGCTTTGAAAGGTTAGTTCATAACATCTTAAGAATTTTTTATTTTTTTATTTATTTATTTAATCCAATATAAAATACAATACAAATACATAGTTAACAAAATGTCTATACAATAGGTAGGTACATTCAATATATATATATTTTTATGGATATAGCCACTCCACTGGCCCACAGGCACGTTCCGGAGTGTCAGTGTATTTTTTATTCATACATAATTGTACATAATTTCACATCAATTGTGTAAAAATTTAAAAGAAATAAAAATTTAAAAGAAATAAAAAAAATAATTAGAAATTAAAACATATCTACATCAATAAAACGAAAAAGGATTTTCAAGAAACTATAATTACATTCTTATATATGAAACATATTCCTCAGCTTCCTGTCTAGTCTTTTTAGTAATCCATTTATGTACTCTAGCTTTGAAAATATTGTTTTTCATTTTGTTCGCCAATATGTCCTTGCTTAAAAAGTTGTATAGCTTAGGGGCCAGAAACGTATAATGCCTTTGTCCGTAATTTGTTTTTTTCTTTGGGAGCAGAAGTATTGTCTTTTGTCTTTGCCTAGTGTCGTAAATTTGTTGTCCGTCATTATGTCTGTCAGGATTTTGATGGAAATGTCTTAAAATTGTCTTTATGTATATTTGTCTTATGTCTAGTACTGGAAATTCTGTAAAAAGTCTGTCTGTAGAGTATTGGTAAGGCTTTTTACTGGCTACTCTTAGTAAGGCTTTTTGGGCTTTTATTAATGGCTCTAATGTAGTTTTATTTGTTCCTCCCCATCCTATTATTCCGTAACTAATAGTTGATTGTGCTAGAGCATAGTATACATTAATTAGAGTTGCTTTGTTTAGGATGTTTCTAATGTTTTTAAATAAATATATCATTTTCCTTAGTTTGGTTGCTGTCTTATCTACGTGTATGTTCCACTTTAAATAACTATCAATGTGCATACCTAGATATTTTATATGATCGACCTTTTCTATAGTTTGGCAGTCACAGTCGCTGTTTCTTGCATTTGTACATTCATGAATTTTAAGGGTTCAAATCAATATAAACTTTTAATAATATTACAATTTTTTTATCAAAATTTTTCAATAACATATATTTTTAAATTAATTTTAAATATTTCAATTTTTTTCTATTTCCTTTATTTCTTCAGGTAACTCATTGTACAGCTTAATCCATTGTAAAATGAGTTTTGAGATTCTGTTTTTTCCTCATTGGTAATTTTATCTTTTTACCCCTTGTTTCATATGTATGACATTGTTGGTTAAATTTTATTATTGTTTTGATTTTATTCATCCCCTTAATTATTTTATGTATAAAAATTGCCAGATTTTATTTAATTTGTTGCTTTACTTTTGTTTTTAGATTTGGTCATGTCATTTCTTTATCGGTCTTCCTTGTTTTCTGCATCTATCAACATTCGCATCGTAAATCTTTTTAGCCAGTCTTTCGCTATCCATTCTGATGAAAAGTTTTATCGTGATCTTAGCCATTTTACAAAATATCAAGTTTGATGTTCTTGATATCTCTGACAGCGTCAGCACACATTGTTTTACCTCCCGGCTTCCAGAATCAACCTGCCTCTGGTTATACTGATTGGAAGACCAGTCATGATCAGTTTGAAGATTGTCATCTTTCACATCAGTGAAAACATGTCAAAGAGGCAAATACTTTTGTTATTGAAGAGTATTGTACTTTAACAATGTCGAACCATTGTTCAAGGGTTCCTGGTTTGATATGCTGTCCCAATATAACGCCTTAAATATTTTGTTATTTGTAATATTTTTTTGATAAAATAAATGAATTTGAATTTGAGAAACCAACGCAGAACTCCTTTCTTGATTTTTTTTACAAGCCAGGAGGCCCAATTAGTGGTGAATTACATCGCAGATCACCCAGGCTTGAGAAAAATCACAATTATTTTATTGTGTTCTCACAGGGAATCGAACCCGGAACCTTCCGTGTGTAAGTCAAGCGTCTTGACCACTACACCACGAAGGCCGCCATTTTATCTATAATACGTATCTCAGCCTTAAATAATGTGTGGATCTCGACATTTGTGCATCTATCGTACATAGTTTTACCTCACATTAGACTGAGATATGGCATTTCGCATTCAGCCCGCATTCTTTTTTTTTTTTTCATCTTTGTTTTTCCAATTCCGTAATTTGCTCTCATAGATCAGGGTCAGCAGCAGAATTCCACTGTTAACTGTTTATTTTGCCGCTTGTGAAAAAAATTTGTTTATTATTTTTTTCAATTATGGTAAATTGTTAATTAATGTGAATATTTAACTAAAATAAACTATCTTAGTAAATTTTTAAAATAACTTACACTTATATATAAAACAATCATCTGTCCACATATAAATTACAGTTCTTTCATTCTTTTTTATGTAATAAAGTAGAAATTGAAAATATACAAATTGTTCAAAATAAGGCGATGAAGATTATGCTCAAAAGAAATATCTATTCTTATGTAGAAACAATGGACAAAGAAATTGGCTTACTCAGAGTAAGCATCAAATCAAATATAATGTAGCAATTTTTACACCTGAAATAATTAAGGGGATGAATAAAATAAAATAATAATTAAATTTAACCAACAATGTCATACATATCAAACAAGGGATAAAAAAAACATAAGATTACCAACGAGGAGAAAAACAGAATCTCAAAACTTATTGTACAAGGGATTGAAGCTGTACAATGAATTACCCGAAGAAATAAAGGAGATAGAAAAGATGGATATATGTCAAATTAATTTGAAAAAATATATTATTGAGAAATTTTGATAAAAATTGTAATGTTATTGAAAGTTTATATTAGTTCTTAAAATGTTGTGAACTAACTCAATCAAGCATAAATAAATAAATAAAGCAGTGCTGGAATCTTGCTTGTATCTGTTATTAAAATTCATTATAATTGGATGCGGGGAATTAAAATCCCAAACGACATGTTGGGATTTAGGATATTTATTGTACAGCGCTCTTGAGGCGATTGTCACAAAAATTGCGCTGTAAAAATATCCATTATAACAATAATATTACATATTCAACCGTTTGAGTTAGCAGTTCATGCGGAGGACTTAAGACCTGGATAAACTCTCTCGTAAGGAACTCGAGGAGCAGGAGTAATGTGTAATCCATCCGACCAGATGGTTTAGCCAGGATATACGGTCGTCGGTCAACAAGCTCAGTGCTAAAGGATTTGTATTTCAACGAAACTTAAAACCCCACAGCGAAAATCCACCGATAAAATATCTTGCAAAATACGGTTTGTACTCTTTTATGGTTTAAAAAAAAAAAAAAAATTAGAATACGATATTTTCATGCCGATGCGATAGTCTAATATTTTTCAGAAAGAAGTCGTTCATAAAGAGTTATTTTTAACACATTCAAATAAAATTATTTTTTATTTTTTATCAATAAATTTCATGAAAGGTTAATTAATAAAAGGTTAAATGTAAATGGTTAATGGTAAAAAATGAAAGGTAAAAAAAGAGACTAACTCTTGTGCTTGGAGAGTGACTTACACTGCTGTAGTTGTTTATTAGAGTTTATATAATTTTAAATAGTTTAAATAGTAGTTTTAAAGAGTACATGAGAAAAAAAACAGGATATATAAAGAAATAACATAAAACAATAATACATTCAGACTAATTTAAATTTAATATTGTTTTTACACGTGTTCAAAAAAGTTCTTTAGATTTACTTTAAATTTATTTATTGATATATTATTTTTAATAGTTTTTAGTTTATTGGGAAGATTATTATAATTTTTTACAGCTTTGAAGACAAAGCTATTTTGACCATGACTTGTGTGGAATTTGTGAACTTCTTCTTAAAACGGTAAAAAAAATATTTCCACGAGAAGGGTTTTGAACCTCAACATCAAAAATACTTATTTAATGAATTTTTGTGCAGGTGTTCATTTTTAAACGTTAAAATTTAATTACAATATTTGAGTTTGTCCAAATGTCCGTAGACAAAAGACTGGATTTCACCCCATTGGGAGTCATAATTTGTCATATTTTGTCAGTAATTTGTTAAAATTGAAGTTTTTTCTTTGATACATTTTCAGTTCGATTTATTATCATAAAATCATTGGAACAAATTGTACTAAAATAGTTTGTTTTTACATGAAAACCTATGTACCTAAGTTGGATCTAAATTTCAAAAGACATTTTTTCCGGCCGAAGAATAATTATAAATTAGGTATATATTTTTTTATCAGAAATACATTAGAAAATGATTATTTTTATGAATATATATGAATATTTTTTTTTATGGCGCGATTTTGAATCAACGGTGTTTTAAAATAGCAAAATTGTATGATGTTTCTTAATTTTTATCCAAGGACATGAATAAATTCGATTTAAATAGTTTCATTTTTAAATGTACATTAAGCATACACATATTTTGAATTTTAATTAACAAACATTATTTTTGTATGTAATATTTTTGAGAAAAAAAGAAGCTTTGTTTTATGAACAACTTTATTTACTTATACAACCGACTAGTTTTGGCAACAATACTTTGCCCCCTTCGGGTTTAACAATCATACATACAAAATACGTAGAAGAAACAAATCAGTGGGTGTCGATAAGGATCGGGGAGGGGGTAATTGTTTAAAAAATATATATTTAAATGTGCAATACAGCACTACTGCTATTACAATGTACATACATTATACCATATAAAGGTTTTGATTACATTTATGAACGCACACTATTTATTTATGTGTTTATATTTTTTATACATATATCCAAGTAAATGGCTATTCTTTAATTTTAATTGCATTATTTTACTCTATTTTCTTACTTTTCAAAAAAATATTTCTTTAAACCATTTTTATCTGAATATTTGAGTTTTTTTTTCTAAATAATATTTTTCAAAGCATCAAAAACAAAATAATATATGTTCATTATTTTATACGTATAAAGTATTATATGTGTACTCATTTATTTAATTATTATATAAAACTAATGTCTAAGCACCCGATGACAAACTATTATTGAATAGGTTATCGGGACAAAATATATTTTAATATTAACATTTATTTCAACGGAGAGGGAAAACGTTTTTGAGAAGGGAATATGGAAGTCTAGGAATTTACAGGGCTTATGACCTGTCATTGGTTGGTTTAAATGGCCACTCCGGATGAATCTCACCCACGTGAAAGGTTTCAGCTCTTTTACTTCACAAAAGTCAACAGATGGAAGAGTTGAGGAAATGTGGATGTTCGAACATGGGCAGAATGGTGAATGTTACACAGTGTGTAAAGTGGCCACTTAAACCAGCCAATGACAGGTCATAAGCCTTGTAAAGACTTCCATATTCCCTTCTCAAAAACGTTTTCCCTCTCTGTTGAAATAAATGTAAATATGAACAACTCCCTAGGGAGAAAATCCAGCCAGTCTGCGAGCATTTGGACATACTCAAACATTGTTATATTTTAACACTTTGTTTTCTTTATAATGTATTAGTTCCAACATGTAGACCATAAAAACAATAGTTATCAAAGACGAATAAGTCGCTAATACATATTTAAAGAGGAAGATGCTAAAATTGCATAAAGACATATATATTTTAACAATACTCCACAAAGTTAGTGCTGGTGCTATTTTTTTAATATTAGCAATTTTGAATGTTTAAAAATCGATCGTAGTCTTTCAGAAGCCTTAAATGTTATTTTAAATGTATACCTACGAGCCATGCCTTTGAGGGATTAAATTTTGTTTATAGATACTGGTATTTTGTAATTGTAACATTTATTGTAAAAAGCTAAAAAATATTTATAAAGTAAAGTAAATAATCGCCGAGTTTGTACATGCCCTGTAATTCATCTTAGTTATACTAAACAATATATTATATCAGACCGTTTCACAAAATTACAAGTTTGTGGTTTAGTACTAAAAAGAACAAAAATGAATTTATTCTTTGGAGTATCCCAGCGAAATCGCTGGAAACCATTAGTTTTGCTAAATGAACCGTTACCACAAATGTAGCTGTAATAATAATTGTGATTTTTGCCGCATCTCTGGTATAGACATTTCTACGTATTAATAATTTATTTATTAAGGTATTTCTCGAGAAGCTTCAATGACATTCTAGATTCTAGTAGGTTTTGCTTAGTTTTTTTAAGAGATGTTAATAATCTGTTTATAATTTTATTTTCTACCCGCTTACAACTGTGTAAGTATTTATAGCAATACTTCGGGTTATATATTTTTAATAGCTATTTTTTTTAATTTTTATTGTTTATTTATTTATTTAACTTTTTGTACATAATGTTATTTGTGCATTGGCGGGCTTCTTGCCAAACGGCAATTTTTTCCAACCAACCAATAAAATAAAAGTTTTATTTTTATAATTCAAGTTACAGAACATATTCAATAGAAAAAAAGATTAAAAAGCTAAAGATATATAAAAATAGAAATAAACGTAATAAATTACCTTAAATCAAAACGATTACTCAGTGGGAAAAAGGAAAAAAGAGAAAAGAGGTAAGGAGGAGAGATTAAGGAACAGAAAGGAGATGTTTCTTCAGACGTAATTTAAACAAAGATAATGTAGTTATATCTTTGATGGTGGATGGGAGATGATTCCACAGTCGAGCCGCATGGACACTATATGAGTTAGAGAAGAAAGAAGAATTGTGGATGGGTATTAAGAGAGTGCCTTGAGAATTAGAACGAAGAGGTAAACCATGAACTGATAAGCGTTTAAAATTTTCACGCAGGTATATAGGAGCGTTAGGACTATGAAGTACATTGAACAGCATATCTTAAAAAAAATAATATATTACTGGATATATTGATTTATTTAAAAGTTTTACAATATTATGTACATATGTATGTATTATTGAAATATATATTTTTTTACTGGTTATATGAAGAAATTCTCTTTGAATGTACTGAATGCTGTATTTTATTTCTTACTTTATATTAATGAAAGCACAAAAAGCCTTACTGAGAGAAGCCAATGAAAAACCGACAGACTTTTTACAGAATTTCTAGTACTAGACATAAAGCAAATATACATTCAGACGATTTTAAGACACTTTCATCAAAA
Organism: Micrasema longulum; assembly: GCF_059751315.1. Lineage (NCBI taxonomy): Eukaryota > Metazoa > Arthropoda > Insecta > Trichoptera > Brachycentridae > Micrasema > Micrasema longulum. The sequence goes on along the minus strand of NW_028279538.1, from coordinate 32,587 downwards.
GCCTGACAGACGTAATGACGGACAACACATTTACTCCACTAGGCAAAGACAAAAACAAATTACGGACAAAGACACTATAATAGCTAAGCTAAAAATTTAGAACTAAGACAAATATATTGTTTTCAATGTTTAAAATAAATATTTAAGAACCCAAATTTATTTACAAGTAATTCAAATAGATCAAGTCAAAGAAGGAATCGTGTGTTAGAAATACCACATTGTAAAACGAGGCTCGTAGAGACATGCATATTTTATAGGCCCAATTTTTTTTAATTCTTTTTTACTGATAATATTTCATTGATTACAAACTTTAAAAATTTCCTTCTTTTAAAAATCATGCACTATCCTGGATTCAAACTTAAGATACGAACTCTTTTTTTTAATGATTTATTTTGTTGTTCTTTAATAATAAGGAGTATTTTTGTGTTTTTTTAATATTTTTTCTTTCCTTTTTTAATTGCTATAAAAAAACCATATTATCTTTTACAGAATATCTTATTTTTTCTTTCACAACAATATTATAACTGTCCATTATTCATTATAGAAGCAATTTTTTTTTAACATTTTCTTGTATACCCACGAACAGGCCATGCCTTTGTGGGATTTTTTTGTTTAATATTTTTACTATTAATATGTATTTCATTTCTATGTAATTATGCTTTATTTTTTTTAATTCTCTGTTTTATCACTTATGTTTATAGTAAAAGAACAAAAAAAAATTTAAATTTAAAAAAAATTCTGGCCCCTAAGCTATACAACTTTTAAGGTAAAGCTATACAAATTTTTTATATTGGATTAAAATAAATAAATATTTTCTCTTTTGTGAATTTAAGAAATAAATTATACAGATTGTTTTTAGGACAAAGGCTTCAACAAACCACTATTGCGTTACTGATAAATTGTTAACCATGAAAACTACTATCAAAATCATTCAAAATCCTATTGCTGCTTATATTAATAGTCAGCATTACAAAGAAAAATTCGTTTCTTTGTTTGACAACTGACTGTTTTGGAGCAAATTCTTGTCATTATTCCAAATTATATTTAAGGCATGTTTAAAAATAAAAATAATTTAACAATGTTTGATTATGTCCAAATGCTTGCAGACTAGGTGGATTTCCCCCTAAAGGTTTCCTTTTACTTCACAAAAGTCAACGGATGGAAGAGTTGAGGAAATGTGGATGTTCAAACATGGGCAGAATGGTGAATGTTACACAGTGTGTAAAGTGGCCACTTAAACCAGCCAATGACAGGTCATAAGCCCTGTAAATGCCTAGATTTCCATATTCCCTTGTCAAAAATGTTTTTTTTTCCTCTCTGTTGAAATAAATTAAAAAATATTTTGATTTAATAAACATTGGTACTTATATTAGAGATCAAGTGTTCGTTAAATATGAATGGTTAATAATTTCTTCTATAGAAATAAATAAAAAATATCTATTTTTTTTAATAGTTCTTTGGGACATTCATTTTCATTATCATTTACTTAACCGCGCCCAGTGTTCATAGGGCACTGCATAAAAAAAATACACGGAAGGGTTGGTAATTAGTCCTACGCTTCAGGTGCCAGTCCAGGAATAATGAAATATTGCAGTATAGAACCACCCAAAAAAAAAATATTTCACGTCCTCTCTGCCAGAAATCAAACCTTGGACCACGTGCATGGTAAGAAGCACGTCAAAAACTACACCACGGGGCGGACTTATCTCCACTGGATTTCCTATTTCAATATTTTAGCCGAGGGCAGGCATCGAGTCGAAAACATTCGTTCAGCGTTCTAGTTGTATTTCACACACAGAATTTCCCGATTTTTCCCTTTTGTATTTCTAGATTTTCTAAGCTAGTAATCTTGTTGTACAATGAATGCAGCGTTTGTAATCGCCCTCCGGGTTAATTTATCATAACGCGCGGATTACCTCCATACATTGCTTCCATCTGAAATGGACTTAAATGTTTTAGTTCCGATCATTAAAAAAAATATGTTACTGTAGAGATGTAATAAGTAAATGTAACGTTTTTTGAAAAAAACATTTTAAAGTTATAAGGGTCAATAAAATACTTAGTGGCATTTTTGTATTATACTTAGTTTCAATAATAAAGTCTTATTTTATCTTATCTTATTTTATTATATTTTATCTCTAATTCTTAATATTTTTAATATATTTGTATTTTCGACACTTGACACTTGTGCAATATTTACACACATGTCCACTCTCATTCCAATATAACACCCTCTCACCCACCCTCTCACTCACTTACAGTCACACAAACACACTAGTATGTATTGTACGTGTATTTAATGTATTTCTGTGGATATCTGTCATTGGTTTTATTCTCTGTATATTTTATTTGTTGTATTTTTGTTACATATATTACTGTTGATATCCCCAATAAATAATATATAAAAAAAAATATATATTTATTTTTAAATTTGTAATTTCGAATTACCGCAAAAACGGCCATTCCATTGGCCACGCACCTAATTCGTCACGATTCATGTTAATTTTGAACTTTGTTCCTAACTGTTATTTTTTTTTTAGAAACTCGTCACGAATCTTGACGTCACAGTTATCAATGCCAAACATGTTGCAATTTCCTAGTGACATATGAAAAAATTTTTTTTTTTTCAAAGTTATGTATGAAAACATTTCAGCACAATATCCATTTTATTTTGAAAATACAACTATTTTTTTTAAACCCATTTCGTATATTTTATCAGTATTCGTAGTATGTGATATTTCCCTATTATCTGTTGCGTAAATCTGTTTAACTAAGGAAAATATGAGTGTTTTATAAATAATGAGTGGCAAGCGAAAAAATGTTAACATTATGGAAATACGTATATAAAAGAAATCTTTCTCCTGTAAGTAGAGCATAACAAAAAAAGTTCATTTTGATTTGATTAACTTGCACTGTAATTTCACTTTGCCACTGATGAAAAGGCATTTAAAAGTGAGGCCTTTATAGACAGTTCTGCAACAGAAAGGGAAAACATTTCAGAGAAGGGAATATGGAAGTCTAGGCATTTACAGGGCGTATGACCTGTTATTAGCTGGTTATGGTGGCCACTTTCCACCAAGTTTAAACATCCACATTTTCTCAACTCTTTCATCTGTTGACTTTTTGACTGCAAAAAGGCCTTAGACAACTCAAATTCAAAATGTTGTCAATGTTTATGGGGGCTAGATTTCTGACCGTCCATGCGCTAAGTAGCTGCAAGGTGTATTGGAATATATATTTTCACAAAAATGGCGCAATATGAATTAACCATAATAATAGTAATTCAACAAAGGTTGAGTTCAGTAAGTCGCTTAGTACCTGGCTACTGATGAAAACATTTCTTTTGAAAGATAACCCAAAATGTACAAAGAAAATATCTTTCGCTCTCATATTGTGTGATCTTTCCTTGGGATGTTATTGAAAACGACATTTTTTCGGAACAATCAATAAACCTTAGAAAGAGCCACCATCTGTATAGATCTGAAATTCGGTACCTGATACAAAAGGCAGTGTTATGGACGAGGATACAAGTCCATTGTTACCCTGCAAAGTATCCTTACTCGTGGTCTCATTCAAAACTTCCATCATGGAATTTTGTGCCCAGAATAATATCGAAAATATTTGATAATGTATTACAGTGACCGAAGACAAATTTAATTTTAAACAAAGTCTAAAGAAATTTTACAACCGAATTATATTAAGAACTACTACTTTATTTTTGCCTTTTGGTATAATGGTCAGCACGTTTGCCCACCATGCAAAAGGTTTCAGGTTCGATTCACGACATGGTTGGCATGAAATTTGTGTGTTTTTTGTTTTGTGTTTTTGTAATAGTTTAGCAAAGAAAAAATAATAATAAAAAATATATTTTATATATTTAAAAAAATTTTAATCCTGCAAAATAAACCCGTAAGTGCATTAAAAATAAAACGTAAAAAAATTGTATTTAAAAATATAGACACTATGTTATATCTGCATGCGAGAGGTAAACAGTATATTCAAAAAAACCAACTTTTCAAGAGAGTCAAATAAGTTATTTTCATACATTAAACATCTTATATTTTTCAGTGAGAAGCTTTAAGGTAAATTTGTTTTCTAAAATATATTGATACATATGACACAAATACACACTTCAATTGTTTGTGAGTACTGTATTTTTTCTTGAGGTCATTAACCTCTTATTTTGGAGTTACAATAAAAAATAATTAAATTATCTTTGTATAAAGAAATTAGGAGTTTATGCTATTTATCATGAAATAGAAGAAGAATTTTTTTTATTTTGACGTAACTCAATTTCATCATATTTGGAGTTACCGAAGTTTTTTTTTTTTTACATTTTAAATAATGATTAATAATAAAAGTAATGTGACCTCAGTGGGGTTACTCGTGCCGAGCACACTTGACAATATACTTTTTTGAATATTTTTACATGTGAGAATATACAAAGAAGACACACAGAGAAATAACAAATTGTTCACAGTTTTACAATTGTGACAGTTTTAAATACTACCTATATTATTTATATTGTAAAACGCACAATACAAGAACAAAAACATAACATAAATTATACATTTATGGAGTAAGTGATGCATACCTCTCCCATACAGATATATGAAACAGGTAGTGAATATACATAAATTAAAATAAGTGTATATGTATATAAAACAACAGCTTTGTTATCATTTTTTGTAGTTTTAGGTTTGTGTAATGCATTTTATTTTTTTTTAAATAAAAATAAATATCAGCGTTCTTATAATTTACTCAATACTCAAATATTTCAATTTTGGTGGCCATTTTCAACGAGTTGTAAATAACTCACTATCAGAAAATGGAAATGAAGTTGGGGTAGAGTGGTGTACGAACCTCAGACCTCTAATCCGTAAGCCCACAACACTAGCCACCGGACCACAACCCGACTTATAAAATACTGTATTTTTAATTTTTAAATATTTATTTATTCTTTAAGATAATTTCTTTGGTAAATTAAGTTATTCTTTTATATTCTCTAATTGCAAGTTATATTTATTTTTCTTTAATATCTCAGTGATGTGCGAAAAATAATATTAAGTACAAAAAATATATGTAAAAGGTACTTGTACCGTCAACTGAAAAAAAAAACAGCGTAAATGTTATTAATTAGGATATTAAATATTCATCAATAAAGGTCTTAGCTCTTTTGCTTCACAAAAATCAACAGATGGAAGATTTGAGAAACGATAGATGTTTCAACATAGGCATGGTGACTGTAGCACAGCGTGGCCAAATAGTCGAGCCAATGACATGTCATTAGCCCTGTAAGTGCCTAGTCCTCCATATACCCTTTTTTCAAAGTTTTCCCTCTCTGATGCAATAATTTTTAATATTAATTCTGGAAAACTCTCCGGGAAGTGGAATACAAAAACATTTTGAAAAACTTAAAATATTTCTTACTTATTTATTTTATTTATTAAAAGAAAACAACAGAAATTATAACAAAAAATAAATATTTACAAATAAACCAAAATTATAGGCCAATAATAGTTTTATATACATTACTAAATACAATGTCAAAAAAGAAGGTAAATTACATTGAAATAGCCACTCCTCATCATTTCACACAAAATAAATAAAATATAACAATTTTAATAAAATAATTAAAAAAATAAAAGAAAAAGATTTTTGTTTACTCGGACTTAAAAATTCTTTCTTTCTTCTTTCAAACAATTGAAAATAATTACAATATTAAAGTGTACAAAAAAAAATAATATTAGGTAGGTACAGTTAGATTAAATTATAATTACTCTTTTTAATTAGGATTCTAGAATTTTCTTTAAATTTGTTTAAAGTGAGGAAATATATATCTATTTCAGCAAAATAATTAATTATTTTGAATTGTGGGCAAAGATGCATTCTTATTATTATTTGTGCTTAAAATACCGACATGAAATAATTGTTGCAGCCGAGTTGTACGTTGAGGGATACGACTACTGCAGTTTCTTCATAGTTATTGAAATGTAAATGTTGACGATAGTTTAGGTGATCAAAATTTTTTTTGGAATTCTTTCAATTCTCGAAATGTATTTGGAATATTGGGGAGACCAGACAGTGGAACAATATTCAAGGGTACTGCGTACATGTGCCAAATAGACTGTTTCAAATATTGTTGAATAATTCACGCATTTGTTTGAAATCGCAATTCTCCGTATGTCAGACATTTAGCAAGAATGTTATATTACAGTTTTGTGCAATTCAACATTCGCAAAGTCGTTTTCTTTTTCTAATAGTGCTAATTTGCGGCTACGAGACTAGACAATCTCATCGACGCTTGAATTGATGCTTTTAAAAACAACAGTTATGAGAGGTGTAAATTCTACGTTTCTTGTCCCCTGTTCGAGTCCCGTTTTGTTCATAATAATAGAACACACATATTATATAGCATGCTAACCATTGAAAAAAAATACCGCTGAATTATTTCATTTCATTTAATTATCTGACGCATATTAGCGTGGAAAATGCTATTTATTTTTTGCCTATCCGCAGAACGTGGTTCACAAAGTAAATTTAAAAATAAATTATCTACCGGTTTAACCTGATAATTTATTTTTCAGTTGCTAGAATATGAAAACATTCACATAAAATATTGTAACCAAAAAAATCGATTTATAAATATAAATATTTTGCTAAAAAGGAAAAATTAGTTAATGATTATACATAGAATTATTTTTATTATTATTTAGTGGCTACTCGCAGGTAAAAACACCTTAGGCAAATCGAGTCCTGATTAGTAAGGAACACGTTTGTCCGCCATTAAATAAAAAAAAATAAATTTCAATCCCATGTAACTTTATCGTGTTGTGTTGATTTGGAGGATGCGAATGTAATTAACCTTACAGTGAGGAAATAAAGTGGTTGTTTTTATTTGTTAAAAGGCTATGAAACAAAATGAATCGTAATTTAGAAATTGCTCCTCCGTGACGGAACTAGTTCTCGTCGGTAAGTTCTGCTGACTGGTAATTTGGCTTCCCGAAAACCGGAAATCAATTACAATACCCAATCATTGGTTGATCTGGAAAAACTTGCGAAGTAGATTAAAGTAGTATATTTTCATACGATTTCGGGATGCTTCGCGGTACAATTCGGCGGTCCCCTCTCCCCGCGTATACTATCGAAACTGCATTCGTGGTTTACAGGAGATCAAAAAAAAAGCGCGACATTTTTTCAAGAAGCTATCGGATACTGTAGAATGAGGAAGTTTAGCCTTAAGGGAAATTGGATGCATTAAATGTATTTTTAGACGCGGTAAAAAGTATATAACAACAGCGAAGTTTCTTGAAAACGTACGGAAAAATAATAAAAATTATTTTAATAATACTGAACTACTTTGGACGACGTCACTAATTCATATGAATCAACCAATGATAAGAGAGTTATGAACGATTTCCGATTTACTTACTGTCAACGAACCAATCGGCAGAACTGACCGAGAAGAAACGGAAGAGAACTTGAGACGTCACACGCGGATTTCAGAAAAAAATAATTAAAAATCATAGCGCTGATAATACGATGTATAAATTTTTTAAAACACATTTTTTTGGCATAGTTTAATTGTTTATTAACAAATAAATAAGGAAAAACCACTAAACTTCCTCATTGCCACATGTCGTCGCTTCAGTTCGTTTTTGTCTAACAGACCAAAACACAAATCTGCAGAAATAGATCTTTGAAGTTTTTTAACGAAATAAGCATAAATAATGACCACAATTTAAAAAAATCGTTAAAAAATCCCTTAAACAATCGTTTTATAAATATAGGCCTTTTCAGAACTCCGGTACACTTAACTCAATTTCGTTAAAAATGGTCTGTTGGACAAAAACGAACTGAAGCGACAAAATGTCAATTGTATTTCAATATCATGCTTTATTTTAGCTCTCCTGTAAATCTCGCAAAATGCAGTTACGATAGTATACGTAGGGACTGTCGAATAAAATACTCTAATTTTTACTACTTGCAAGAAAACATTTTTATATCCAATTTCTCGCAGCCCTGAACTTCCTCATTTGTTTCATTTAAAACGATGAGTATTGTGGTACTTTAGATTCATGAAAAAAAAATCTAATTAATTTAGCAGGTGTCAAAGCAACTGACAATTAATTGTGAATGCACGATGCTACTGCTAAATTATTACTCCTTCATAGACAAACGCCATTCTCATGGTCTGCCTTTGTAAAGTAGACTCCACGGATCCTCTCGTTCTGTCGCTGGCGCTGGGTCATTAGAACAAAGGCCCCCGTCAAATGCCAACATTTTTCTACACAATTAACATTTACCGCGTACGTTGTAATTAAGTACATAAATGCAGCTTATTTGTTCCCGGGCGGGTGAAGAATACAGTTCCATGTGTGAAATTGAACCAGAATTCCGGACGAGTTTTTTCGACTCGATGACCACTCGCAAGTAAAAATCCTAAAAAAAGGTTTTTAAACTGTTTAATTTCACCGCGAACTCGCCCCCGAATAGCGCCTGCTAACGTCACTCATAAGAACATCCTCGTTTCAGTATCTTAAAAAAATTCGTAACGTCACAAGTTGCCTCTTATTAGCGCCTGCTAACGTCACTAAAAAAATCTTTCCCTTTATTACAGATATCGGCTATGCCATAAATATCTTATTTATTTATTTATTATATATAAGGCCTAATTCAATTGCAACAGTTACATGAAGAAACATAAATACAAGAAACTGAACAAAAAGAACATAAAACTATATAGCAAAGACAAACAAGGGCAATACAATAACAGTATATAATATATTTATAAAAACGAAAGACATACGACTTCAAAATAATCCATGCCAATCCAACTTTATTTCACAATGTTTTAGTCGCGAAGACATTCATTTTTAAAATTCATAAACCATATTTTTTATTTTTGTTTTATTGCTTAAAAAACTTTTATTTTTTAAGTACTCCGTGGCGGCCTCCGTGGTGTAGTGGTCAAGACGCTTGACTCACGCACGGAAGGTTCCGGGTTCGATTCCCGGTGAGAACACAAAAATTAAAATGTGATTTTTCTCAAGCCTGGGTGTTCTGTGATGTGATTCACCACTGTAATTGGGCCTCCTGGCCTGTTGTGGTGCAAAAATAAATATAAAAAATAAGTACTAATGTTACATTAATTTTTTCATTATTATTATCTAGTTATTCTCAACTTTACTGTGTTGTATTTATATTTAGTACGTAAGATTTTCTCATGGTAATTGCTATCTTTATTTAGAAATGTTATGTTTCTTTTTAACTCTTTGTATTATAAGTTTACTAAATTGTTTAGTTTTAATTATTCTATTATTTTATACTATGTACTACATGATTATTGTGCACTGCTGTGATTATTTATGTAAATTATTATTTTTTTGTAAAAGGTTCTTTGAACCGTTGATGTATAAATAAATAAATAAATAATATGATTAACTGAAACTAGTTGACATAATTGACTTAAAAATATTTTTTTTCAAATAAAATAAATATTTGCGTTCTTATGATTTACCCAAATATTTAATTTTTGAGAGCCATTTTCAACGAGTTGTAAATAACTCACTATTAGAAAGTGGGAATCAAATCGGGGTAGAGTGGGATTCGAACCACAGACCCTTGAGTCGTGAGTCTTAGACACTAGCCACGGGACCACAACCCGATTTATTTTTAATCGTATTGTTTTTTCTTGAATAAGATGTATAAAAGTTCAATTGTTATGATTTTCTATGGTTATGTCTACTGTCATCTGTCCTATCCAGCTCTGACGAACACTAGTCGGGGTTTTATTTATTTATTTATTGTGGATAACTTATACAGCGCCATTTTCGTAATAAAATACCTCAAGGGCGCTTTACATGGTGATTCTACTGTTAAGTTAATTTAATTGAAGCTTTAAATTTGTAATTTGATTAAAATAATTTATTTTGTTGTCACGTGCTACGGATTTATTCAAATGATTTAGAGAACAAGTGGGTTTTAAGTTTTTTCCGAAACATCACTTCACTTTCACAGCCTCGCACCTCTGCTGGGAGAGCATTCCATGCCATAGGGCCTGCGACCGCAAATGCGCGCTCACCAAATTTAGTGCGCTGTTTGCGTAGAGGTATAATAACTTTTCCTCTCGCCGTAGACGTAGCTGATCTAAGCGTGAGACGCCTGTCAGCTAGTTCATCTGGAATGCATAGTTCCCTTAGATATTCCGGAGCCGAGTTGTGCAGTGACTTATACATAAGCCAACAGAGTTTGTATTCGACCCTCTGTGGAAAACGTAGCCAGTGTAGTTCCCGAAGTAGTGGAGTGATATGACTGAACTTAGAGATTCCGAAAATAAGTCTCGCTGCGGCATTCAATACAGATTGTAGGCGAGTCATTTTGTTCATTGGTAGACCTGCATAGATACCATTACAATAATCGACTCTAGACACTACAAACGCATTTATTAATTGACGGGCGGCATCAACCGGCAAATTTTTGCGTATGCATTTAATTTGTCTCAGCTGGTAGAATTTATTGCCAATTAGAATATAATCTACACTAGGCTCATATTTTAATACTAGCATTTATGATTATTAAACTTGTTGACTTATTGCTGAGCAGCAAGACATAATAGAAACTAGAATTTAAGAAAAATACCACAGGTTATCTTCAAACCATGTGTAATTTTTTTTACTGATGTACCTAGAGGTGAAGTCAGCCGGTCAAAAAGTAATTATAGTATTTTAATTATATTAAAAAATTCAGTGTATTTTTTCATTGGACCCAGATTACAATGGGATGTTTATCTACAAAGTAAAATGAAGTTTTTTGTATGAAAAGCAGAATATACATACATTTTTTTTTAAACATGTTCAATTATATGTTACCGACGAAAATACTTTAAATGTTCATGCAAATATACCCATTTTCGTACACAAATATCGATTTTTCTTTGTTGTCTACAACTGAAACTAGAGAACTTTTTAAACAAACTAAGCAATTAAATATAACTGAACTCTTTCGACTGGAATCATTAAAATTTATTCATAAATTAGCCACTAATGTAATTGTAGACGAAGAACTAAAACTTGTAAAAAATTGTAGTCAACATGGACATAATACGAGAATATGAGACAAATACCATATACAACTTTCTAAAACAAGACAAGGACAATCAAGACTAATGAACCAGGGACTGAAATTATACAATAAACTACCAGACAAAACTAAACAAAAGACTCAGACAAACTTTTCAAAAGATGTAAAAAATATTATTTTGAACAACAGAGTATAAATGAAAAATGTTTATATTATTTTATGTAAATGAATGTAATAATCCGTAAGGGTTTATAAATTAATTTTCAAATAAAAAAAAGAAACCCTGTCTCGAAGATAACCCTGCTAATATATATATATATAGTTGGATAATTTATAAAGCGCCATTTTTGTGAAAATCACCTCAAGGGCGCTGTACAATTAATAAACATCCCAGTACGTCTTGCAGCTACAGAGCGCATGGACGGTTGGGATTCTAGTTCCTCGTTCTCAATTAAAATCAATCAAGAATTATAATAGATAGGAGCTAGATTACAGGACGTTTTGCAGCTACAGAGCGCATAGACAGTTAGAAATTTAGCCCCCATTTACACATTTTAAAAATTGACAAATAAATTTAGTGTATTACAAAATAATAATAATATGAATAGTAAAAAGGAGTAAGATTACAACACGCCTTGCTGCTACTAAGCGCATAGACGATTGGAATTCTAGACCCCGTTTACAAAATTAAGTTATTTTAAAGTTGATATATTAAAGCTAGATAACCAATCATCCTGCAGCTACAAAGCGCATGGATGAGAGGAATTCCAGCAAAGTTAAAACAATATCAATAAATTTATAAAAAATAGAGTATAGTAGTAAATTGGTCAAGTGTTCATACCAAGAAGTAAGCAATAAAAAACTAAATAAATCAAACACTGTTTCAACTCCATGGTTAACAAAGGGAGATAGATGTCCGAAGAGAAGCTTTTGTAGACAGTAGGTAGATATCGTCGCCATGTGGCCCGCTGGCTAGTAGGTAGTTTCTGGAAACGCACGTGTGTAGTACTATTATGCCTTTTGTTCCAATGACTTGGTGTCCATTTTGGTCCGTATTATTTCGTTTTATGAGATGCAACATTCCTGTTCAAATTCACTTCTTTACATGAATATAACACAAACGCGTGTATAAGCGGTTTGATTTATAATTTTGTATATTATTAAAAGGCAGATATTTGAAATATTATGTATTTATCAATAAATGTCAGTTCACTTTTAGTAGCACTGTTGTAATTTTTTAATTATGGGTGTAGTGTTCTAAATAGCAAAATTTAGGTACTTTCGCGTCAAAAACTGATGCATTCTTAAACGGTTTTAAAGGATTCATATAAAATTTTATGATTTTAAGGTTACAGACGCACTATTTTTGTAAGTTTCCATTGTTCACTATTTGTCACATATTTTGTTAAGAATAAAGTATAAAACAATGCTATTAAATAAATAGTCTTCTTTTTTCCACTGTTTGTTGAAACATGACTACACTACTACACACTCATGATTTATAAACATTAACTCATTGTTTTCTAACATATAACAACTTATTTTCAGATTTATTATAAGATTATAAGCTACGGTTGGGGAGGAACTATATTTCACGCCCAGCCCGTACGGTGGCTGAGCGTGATCTAACTGAGCTAACTAACGTGAGCTAACTTTCAATTATAATCGGGGCCCTGAAATACCTAGAAAATACTCGTAAATTATCTAATGTTTTTTTTTAATTTCAGACGATACATAGATGAACAGAAAATATAAAACAAATAATTATAAAACCCACTAAACCGCGAAACCGGCATGTCAGCAGGTTTCTTTCTTTTTCCTTAACAAAGAAAAAAGTTAAAGAAATTATAGACATTTAAAAAGTAATATAAACATTAATAAGGACTAAAAGATAAGCGTACGTATTTTTCAGACAAACTACATATACAATAATTAAAAAAGCAGAATGTTAACATAAAATATTTATCAATATAAAGCCTTGTTACATATTAGCCATTGAGTTATTTTTTTCCTAAATGTTTTGTCAACATTTTCGCTGAAGATCTGCATAGGAAACTTATCAAACAATTTTGGGATTGAAACCTGTAGTGTTCTTTGGCCATACTTGTTTAAAAACCTCGGTACAGACAGGCCTTCACGTTTATTTGCTTTATTTTGAAAAAACTTTAAAATAGCAAAATCGTATGATTTCCTTACTTTTTGAAGATAAAAGTGAACATCAAAATGGATTTTATGAAGAATCGAGTTTTATTTGGCTCAAAGGCAGTATATTCTTAAACTGAAAATATTTATTTTACTCTGGTTTTATTTTATCACGAACGAATATGTAAACATCTAAGATATGTATTTGTTCATTATTCATTAACTATATATTTTAAACTGACGTTGTCTTTTTAAATATTTAATTTAAAGAAAAATATTCAATATTTTGTTTACCCGATGAATCGGAAATAAATAAAATAGGTAAGAATTATTTTTAACCTATATTTCAGAACTTATTTCTAGTATTGTTACGAGAATTTTTTATAATGTGAATACCTACATAAGTTAAACATATTTTGCAAACAGCGAATTGTCCAATTTATGGAAAAAGGTTTTGAAATAAATTATTCGTGGCAGTTAGCTACAATAACCATTTCTAAAACATAATAATATTGTCATTCGCTTTCGATCTTGCAGAGCGGCGTAATAACGTAAAAAATTAAGCCAAAGTTTAATATTACAGAAGCGGGTTTTAAACTTCAAATTAGATTTTTCGAAGGATTTTGAGGAAAGTTGTGAGGTCGAATTTAGATTTTCAGCTCAAAATTACGTTTTCAGGAAAAGTTTTAGGCTTTCACTAAAAAATCATACTTGTGGCAGATAATGTCTAGGAAATGTTTATATTTGTGGCTTACCTTCTGAGGCTGACTGGCTGAAAGGGGTAGGCGTGCGGCTGCACGGGCAGGGGGAGAGGCAGGGGCAGAGCCGGGTGCACGTGCGGGAGGGTGCTGTAGGGCGGAGGGGCCAGCGGGGGCGCCGGGGGCTCCTCGGTCTGCGCCCCGCAGGAGGCCCAACTCCTGGCGCAGGAACTAGACACGATCACTTCACCATTCACACTGACGGGGTTGACACTGACGCGTTCACTAGCACTGACACTATCCGGCTTGGGGTCACCGTCGGGCGGGCCCCGGCAGTCGGGCGCGGGTACCGTTAGGCGCATGGCGGCCGCGCACGTCCCCCCATAACGAGCAGCGAGGAGCGAATGCGCGCCGCGCGGTGCGCCCCCCTCCGCCGGGTCTCCCCCGCGCCCCGCCCCCTCCGCCCGGCACTCGTAGGGCTGCCACAGCAGGCTGGACAGAGCCTCCTCGGCGTTGCGGTGCCTCACGGGGCCCCGCCGCGCCGCCAGCGACAGGGGGCGCGGAGCCCTGAACTCGCGGGAAGAATACTCGGTGCAGCTCCGCGACTTCGGGATCGATCGAGAATACTCCGAACAAAGCCGAGAAAAGTTTTCCAAAGGGCCACCCGATTCCGACAAATCGTGAATGTTTGATATATTAGATTCACAAACCAATCTGCTTCTGTCTGGGACGATTTGATCGGTGTGATTTCTTTCTTGCGCTGCAATTTGAATGCGATTTTGAGTGGGTTGCGCGAAACTAGGATGCCGTTCGTAATTACTTCTCCTAAAAACGGTATCGGTAGCGCGGAAGCCATGATTGGACCTGAGAACGATGCCGTCGGGAAGAACGTTATTTCGCGAATTAGAACAATTACCGTAATCATTTTCGATGTCAATATTATAAAACCCGTTTCCGCGTGTAATTCCGCGCTCCTTTCTGAGAGAATTGTGTTGGAACAATGCACTTTCGTCATTGTTATGTAATTCAGTTTCGGCTTCAGTTTCCTGGTTTTTATTAGACGCCGAGCTGTAAAGAGAAATGCACCTGGGATCGGAAACGCTTTTGTGTCTATTGCGCTTCGATCGGCAGGAGGTTTTATTTCTCTTGCGCGGAGATATTCTCTGCTCCGTGAGTCGCCCTTTCCACGAAGTGTCCGCTTCGCTGGATAACGTTGCCTGTTGACTATTTCTAGTCGGCGTTGCGCTATTTTCTCCATTTTCTCCGAGTGTTGTGACGGAAGAATCGCATTCGATAGTTTTAAATGATTCGCACGATGTATCGCTTCCACTCTCATTTGTTGAAACTGCGCTGCATCGTGATTTGATTCTGATCTCATCGTGCAATGAAATCTCGCTCGTCGTTTTGGAAAGATTTCCACTGGAGGTTTTGTCAATTTCTCCGTTTGAATTGAATCTGTCGCAGTAAATGGGATTAGCAGAGAAATCAGAAGTGCAGACATTAATTTCAGGTGGCAAATTACTAGAACAATTGACAATGTGATTAATTTTTGAATCGTGTGTATTGTTACCAAAATTTGAGAGGTCAAAAATCTCGCGGTTAAAATCTGACTCTTGTCTCGCGGGTTGCAAGTTTTGGCGACGAACGAACATTTCAGCGCTTTTGGGATTTCTTTTAATCTTCGTCGAAGTCTGTGCCTTGTCTTTTGCCGAGGACTTCCTTTTACTATTTTGATTGGAGCTTCCATCCTCGCCGATGTCATCTTTCTCCGGGTTCTGGAATTGAATACTTCGAGGCTTCTGTGTTTGAAGGTCCTAGCGGTGAACGAGTCGCTCGGTCGGCGAGGGTCTGGGAGTATGAAGTGATCCTCACTGTCGAAAGTACCAGGAGCGCACGACAGGAGAGGAGGTCTTCCTTCGAGGGATAGCTTCCTGGGGCGTGGGGGCGTTCCGCCCTCGCGGGGGGCAAGGGGGGCGCAAGCCGCGAGGCCATCAGCCCGCATTGGCTGACAGAGCTACATGCCCTTCGCTTTAACAGCTTTCACCGGCCCATGGTGTTTAGGGTACCATCTGAAAAAGACGCCAGAAAGTTAGAAACAAAGAATCTATTATATTCATTTTAGTTCTCGGAAATTCGGCATAAATTACTTTTATACATTAACATTTCGTCATCATGATCATTCCCATTTTCACACCCAGTGGTGCATAGAGCAATGTATTTGTATTAAAATGCAGCGTATATCGATAATCTGTTACATTAAGGTAAGGTGTTCAGTCCTACGATTAGAGTATATACTTATATATTTATTTTACAGAAACAAACAGTCCACAATGATATAATAACATAAAAAAGATACGGTTTAAAGACAGACCAGCGAAGTTTCCAAGTAAAAGTCATACATATTAAATTGTGGTACAACAAAAGGGTGTATTTGTATGAGAGTAATTGTAGAGGTGTGTTTATTTGTATTTGTGTGGAAGTAAGTGTTCAGGTGTGTGTAAGCGTGAACATTATTAAATACCAAGTGGGAGCGTATCGCAGCTAGAAAAAATGAGTCTTAATTTATTTTTAAATTAATTAAGGGGCATGTTAAATATATCAATATATGAAATAAAAGCATTATAGTTTGAGCAAAAACAATAGAGGAAAGAGTGTTGTGCTACAGACTGGCACATGGAATAAACACTTTTTTTTTGTCACTTGTTCTCGTTAATTTTGGAGAGTAGGTTAAAAGAGCCTACTTTATTATTTTGTAATTTGTATAAATAGCATAATTCAGATAAGGGGTGTCTATTTTTAAGGGTAAAAAATATACGACCCCTACAACATAATATATTCTAACATGGTTCAGGGCCTCGATTACAATGGGAAGTTAACATTTATCGTTAATTTTATCTACAAAGTAAAATTAAGATTTCTGGTTGAAAAGCAGAATATGCGTACAATTTTTTCTTCTACACATGTTCAATTATAGGTTACGGATGAAGATATTTTAAATGTTCATGCAAATGTACTCATTTTCGTACACAAATATCGGTTTTTCTTTATGGACAGTTGAAGATAACTCTGAATAAAATATTGCAGATACACCCTTTAAAATCAAAATTTCATGTCCAATATGTCAGGAATCGAACCCAGGTCATTAAGAATGGTTCGCAAACGCGCGAACCAGTATACTACGGACGTATCCCCACATTTAGGATTTTTATCTGAGGGCAGCCATCGAGTTAAAAGCATCCAGGGTTCAGATTCTATTTCCCATAGAAAACTGTATTCTTCATCATCTTGGATCCAGACAAGTGCATAATAGAAGAATAAAAATATTTGTACCCAATACAATAGCAGGTAATAATATTTTAAGCAACTTACATCCTCACATCACTATGACTGGCGCAATGTTTTTTGGTAAAACAAGTATATATGGTGAAAATGAACGGTGACGTGAGACAAGGACGATCAAGGAAGACGTGGCATGATCAGATAAACCAAAATCTTAAGTCTGGTCATGTCAAAAGCAGACAGAAACGAAGGGGATGTACGACAAGATGTATGAATTTGGAAGAAGCTAGGAATGAATGCCAGGATAGACGTGTGTGGCGGTCTATTCTCTCTGCCTACCCCTACGAGAAAATGGCGTGATGGTAGTAGTAGTAGTAGTAGAAGGAGATGCTTCTTCAGACGTGATTCAAACAGATATACTGTAGTAACATCTTTGATGGTGGATAGGAGATGATTCCACAGTCGAGCCGCATGAACACTATATGAGTAAGAGAAGAAAAAGGAATTGTGGAGGGATTAAGAGAGTGCCTTGAGAATAAGAACGAAGAGGTAAACCATGAACTGATAAGCGTTGAAATTTTTCACAATGAATATTTCTTTAAAAACTATAAAAAAATGTACAAAAAAACAGTTATCAAGGTTAAAATTGAGTGTAGTGGTTGGCCTCAGACTGGCAACTTGCAGCCTAGGCCTGATCATCTTACTTTCATGTATCAGATGATTTAAATCAAAGGGTTTTGTGTACCAACTCAGTGCCATATTATGCACCACTGGATGCGGGAAAGGTAATGATGAAGATAATTATACACTAGTTGTTTGTTATTAAATTGGACAATCCTCATTTCCTCCTGTTTTCTTTGGATCTGGAGGTCTAATATTAAAAAAATGTCTTTGAATGCTCCTCATGCTTGGCAATCGCGATGGGAATCTTCCCCTTCAGGGAGGGTTACCTTTCTTTTTTTTCCTTCAATCCGTCAGCGCTTAAAATCTTCTCGGGTTATCCCTGATCACTGGACTACGCAGTTTTTTTGGGTCATGGTAAATTTAATCAAAAATGATTTGTTTTTAATATTGTTTTTAATACTACCCTTCGTGATGCTGCGTATATCCTAACCAATCTTCTGAACACATCCTGTGGTCTTAATCCTTTCCCCTTCTCTATGATTACCGAATGGAGCTTCTTGCTACTATTCGTGGCCCTGTTATAGGTCCTGTTGGATATACAGATCTGGTGGCTTCCAAAAATAATTTCAAGGCTTTTAAAAAGTTTTTTAATCATTTCGGCGAATGGATCATGTCCAATCAATTTAATCCCAGTCAATGAAGAGTTCACTTCCCTCTTTTCTCAATCCAATGAAGTTCATATTATGTACTTCTGAGTTTTTTTTTTTTTTTTAATTTGAAAAATTATTTATAAACCCTTACGGATTATTACATTCATTTTACAAAAAATAATATAAATATTTTTCATTTATACTCAAAATAATATTTTTTACATCCTTTGAAAAGTTTGTCTGAGTCTTTTGTTTAGTTTAGTCCGGTAGTTTATTGTATAATTTCAGTCCCTGGTTCATTAGTCTTGATTGTCCTTGTCTTGTTTTAGAAAGTTGTATATGGTATTCGTATTATGTCCATGTTGACTACATTTTTTTACAAGTTGTAGTTCTTCGTCTACAATTACATTAGTGGCTAATTTATTAATAAATTTTAATAATTCTAGTCAAAAGAGTTCAGTTATATTTAATTGCTTAGTTTGTTTTAAAAGTTCTCTAGTTGCAGTTAGATAGGGAAGGTCATATACTAACTTTAATATTTTATTTTGTTGTCTTTGTAGTCTGTTTATGTCATTTTGATATCCTGCTCCCCATAGTAGTTGCGTATAACATATTTTAGTTTTTACATTATAATTTTTTCCGTTTTTGGAACAAAGTTTTTGATTTTTAAAAAAAGGCTCGATAATGTAGCCACTTTGCTAATTAAATTGTTGATATGAATCGTCCATTTCAATTGCCTGTCTATTGTTAGTACTAAGTATTTAACATGTTCAATTTACTTTCACAATTTACTTTCACAATTTACATTACAATGTTACTTTCTTTCAGCACAAAGATGCTAAGGCTACCAGATTACAGAGAGCTCCTTCGGGCAGCTGTTCTCGTTTGACAACGAGCGAATTTTCCGTGTCAAAATCCTTAATAAAATGTTAGGATTAACATATTTAAAATTAAATAAGATGTGTATGTGGACAACCGAATTCAATTCGTCCTTTTTTTAATTAACCCCCTGTGGATAGGCGTGATTTGATAAATACTGCATTATATTAATTGACCTTGGGCAAAACACTCCAAGGGTAGTTATACAATACGCAATCCACCCCATTCTTGTACTGAGACTGGCCATTTCGTCTGGATGCGGTAATAAAAGGGGATGAAAAATTCATTATTATGAATGCGAGCGCTCGGGGCCGGGCGGCGGCGATATGAGCCTACACCACAACATTTCTGCATAAATGTGCAATAAATTTAGGGTTTGGAAATAAGGGTAGAACTCCAACGCCCTGGAGTCATGTATAGATTAGAAAATGACACCCTCTCCCTCGTTATGGAACTATTTCGTTTAAATTTATAACGGATTATTCAATGGAAGAACGTGTTCTTGAATTAATTTAAACTGAGTGCATTATCCTAGTAATAAAGTCTTCCTCGGTGTTTAAATTCCACCAAACGTTTTTATGTATGTGGTGGGAAATCGATGTATGACAGGGTTACGAATGATGAAATCAGGCGAGTGTGTAAATCTGAGTCAAGTATAATTAATTAGATTAAGAAGGGTCTCTGAGATGGTTTGGTCACGTAAAACGAATGGACGACAAAAGAATGGTAAAACAAGTGTATATGGTGAAAATGAACGGTAACGTAAGACGAGGACGGCCAAGGAAGACGTGGCATGATCAGACCAACCAAAATCTTAAGTCTGGTCATGTCGAAAGCAGGCAGAACCGAGGGGCATTTATTTTATTTTTTTATTTTCTTTTATTCAGGAAACATATAGTACAGTTACAAAGTTTAATATTTTACACCATTAGACTTTTTTTTTTTTTTTTTTTTTTTTTTTTTTTTTTTTTTTTTTTTTTTTTCTTGGTTGTGTTGCATTGTTTTTCCATTGCTTATTATTTATCAAGGTGATATATTTGTGCTGTTTTTAGTGTTAGTGCTTTGTGTATGATTTTACGTGTGAGTGTTTGTGTACTGTCAATTAGTTTACAATCACATCAAAAGCACTAACACAAATACATGTGTCAGCGCCTCCGAATGCGACTATACTTGTTTGTGTTATGTATTTTGTTATTTGTGTTCGTTTTTATGTGCGTCATTTTGCGTGTTTGTGTTTTGTGTACCTATAACCTCTGTTTTCATGGGCTAGTTTCGCTTTCCGACATTCGTCCAAGTGTTAAGGGAACCATGAGAAACCTTAACAGGAAAGGGAAGTATCTGTGGAGAAATTTTGATTAGTTTACATTTTAATATTGTTATTATCACAGATTGTTATGACAAGTATAGAGTGCCAGACTCTTTACTTGTTCATGGGTCTTATTCTATCTATAATTACTTTAGCAAAGTTCACGAACATCCCGGAGAGTAACCTGTTTTGAAGTACCTGTGTAAAATCTTCAAATGGAACATTTAATCTGTTGCACTCTTTTTCGAAAGAAAATCGATCTATAGCAAACATGGGGCAGTGAAACAACAGATGATCTACGTTTTGCTCCGTCTGTGCGTCGCAAGGACAAGCCGGATTATCTTTCAATTTAAATCTGTGAAGATAAGAGAGTGTGGCTCCATGGCCCGTTAGAATTTGGGTTGACTCGAATGTTGGCGTGTTTGATTTTCTGAAGTTTTTGCACTCTTCTAGTGTCTTTAAAAAGTATTTGGTCCCAGAACCAGTGGTGCTGCTTTGGTATCGTTCTTCCCATTCTGTTAAAGTCAGACTTCTTAATTCTCTTTTGGCGTAACTAAGTGGAAATTCAGTGTAAAGCTTTGCGGTTTTTACGTGTAGAGCTGCGCTTTTAGCTAGTTCATCAGCTCTTTCATTTCCCGCAAGGCCATTATGGCCTCGAATCCACATAAATTTGCAATCGATGCCTTTGGACTTTAAGCTCCGAGATGAGTTTTGGATGTAGAAAACCATCGGATTGTCGGGAGCCCCGTCTTCAAGTGCTTGAACAGAGCTTCTAGAATCTGACAATAAGTTGACAGTCTTCCAGTTGCTCGTCTTGCTAGAGACCCAGTCTAAGGCTTTCATAATGGCGAAGAGTTCGGCTTGGAATACCGAGCAGTAGTCAGCCATGGGAAGCTTCTTACTGTGTACTTCTCCGTCATTATTAAACACGGCGAAAGCTGCTCCCACTTTTCCTTCAGTTTTACTTCCATCCGTGTATATATCGATTTCTTCGACGGGGAATTTGACTCTTGCGTACGAGTCTGGGTAACTGGTGATTTCACCTATTTGCTCGCTTGGATGCGGCAGTTCCGTGTACGCTATCCTTCCCTGGTATCTTTGATCATCTGGTATATTAGTGATGGTGAGATTCTTCTTCGTATTATAGATTTCTCCCAGCTCTTTAACTTTTAAGTCCAGTGGAATCAGTCCAGCTATTGCTTGTACAGATGTAAGGGAAGCCGTGCGGTATGCTTTGCATATTCTTATTCCCATAGATCTCTGTACTCTATTTAGTTTCGCCTGTATATTTTTCCTTTTTGCCGCTTCCGACCACACCGCCGCAGCATAAGTGATCATCGGTTCCACTACTCCAATGTAAATTGACCGCAATATTTCAGGATTGAGACCCCATGTTGGCTTGGCCATGAATATTAATTTCTTTGCGATTTTTGTCGCTTTTTTCGTTACTGAATCTACATGTTTACTCCAATTAAGATTCTCATCTAGTACCACTCCAAGGATTTTGCAGTCTGTTACGAAGTTAATTCTTTTTCCCTTCATGAAAAGGCAAGGTGCCTGCGCCTTTCTGCGCTTAGTTATGAAGAGAGCGTTAGTTTTTTCCTCTGAAAATATCAATTTGACTTTATCTCCCCATTCAGTGACCGAGGAGAGCGTTTCATTAGTAATACTCTCCAGAACGTTAATGTCTTTGTGTTTTATGACCAGTAGTACATCATCTGCAAATGCTTGTAAATGAACATTGCAGTGATATTCGTTTTGTAAAAGTTCGTCTAGGACGATATTCCAAAGCACCGGGCCGCAAGCAGATCCCTGTATGCAACCCTTATTGGAACCTTTCTTTGAGCTGGCTCCCGCGTATTTTATTTCTACCATCCTATCCGAAAGGTAGTCCTTGAACATGTTAAATATGTTCAAGGGGCAGTCAAGTCGCGCTAGTTGCCGGAGGATGTGAGGCCACCAGGCATTGTCAAACGCTCCCTTGATGTCAAGGGATATCACACACACGTGATAACCTTCCCTTGTTGCCGTCTTGATGCAAGTTACTGCGTCAAGCATGGCGTCCTCTGTACTCTTTTGTCGAGTAAAACCATATTGGCGAGGACTCAATTTATTATATTTGTTGAATTTCCATGATATTCTATTAATTAAAAGTTTTTCTAGGACTTTACCCAAGACTGGTAAGAGTCCAATGGGTCTATAAGAAGTGACATTGCCGTAGTCTTCTTTGCCCGGTTTGGGTATAACTTTTATTCTTGCTATTTTCCACAGTAGTGGAAAACAGCCAACTCTAAGGCAAGCGTTATATATGCTGACAAGAATTTCTGGATGGAGCTTGAACGCCATCTGGCAAATGTCTGCAGTGAAGTGATCACGACCCGGTGCTTTTCTGGAATCTAATTCTAAAAGTGTTTTTCTTATTTCTAGTTCGGTAAATAGTACATCATTATTTTTCAGAAGCGCTGCTTCTTTGTTTTGTCTAATCAAAAGTTGCTCGGCTGATTCTTGTGACGATGAGTCATCGGGAAAGAAATGTCTAAGAAGCTCGGTGGCCGACTCCTCCGCTGAGGTTGTTTGTTTATTTTGGAACTTTAGAGTTTCTGGGGGGCGATATTGCGTTGATTTGAGAATTCTTTGCACTGTTGACCACGTGGTTTCTTTCGATTGTGCCGAACAGAAATTTTTCCAGCTCTGGGTTTTGGTTGTCGCAACCAGATTTTTATATTCTTGTCTAATCTCCAGATAGGCTGGTAATGTGACATTTACTCTCCGGCTAGCGGCTGAGTTCACAAGTTTACGTTTAGCTATAGTCACGTCTTTTTTCATTTTAGTCAATTCCGTTGTCCACCATGGACATTTTTTGAGAGGCGCTGTTTTCATAGTGGGTATTGACGATCGACAAGTTTCAGAGATTGCGTCAGTGTAAAGGCTGACTTGTCTGTTTAGGACACTCTGTTCGTAATTGGAGTCGATATCTGTTTGGGATAGACCCTTTTCCTTTAATATCTTTGTTAGGGTTGTGCTGAATTTGTCCCAGTTTGCTTTGCATGTTTTGTACAGAAATGTTGTATCAGCGTTATCTTTAGTGAATAAATGAGTTTTTAATAACAAATCGAATGTTATTCCATTGTGGTCTGACAGTGCTGCTATTTCTCTATTAACCATCCATTTGTCGACTAGGCCGATCATGTTGGAGGTGCAAACCGTGATGTCTATGACGCTTTTTAATAATTTGCTGCCTCTTATGGTTTCAAAAGTAGGCAAGTTTCCTGTATTAACAATATGTAGTTGTTTTTGCGATATGAAGTCAACGACTTTATCGCCTCTTTTGTCGGTTCTATCGCTCCCCCACCAAATGCTCTTAGAATTTGCATCGGCACCGATTACGATTTTACATTGGCCTTTGTCTTCCGTTACTGCGTTGAATTTACTCAGGCTGGAGTCAATGTCTTCACTCGGTGAAAAGTAAAGAGAGCCGATTATTAGTGGTTGCGACTCCACCGTTGCTTCAATGAAAATATTGGCGTTATTGCTATATTTATCAAGTAAAATGCAGTTTTTAGAAAATTCCTGGTTAAATATTATTATGGCTGCCTTGACCGGGAAATTTAAGCCACTTTTTTGGAAAATCTTTCCTCCATACGTAGATTTGTTAATTTTACCCGTGCTTCCAACGTACGGTTCCTGTACTAAAGCGATGTCAAAATGTTGTTCAACCGCCTCTTTGAGAAACGATACGGTGGCAGATTCGCATCTTTGTAGATTAGCCTGAGCAACTTTAATGATACTAAATGGTTTACTGGCCATAGTCAACCATGTTCTTATACCTATTTATTTGCCTCTGGTGCGCCGGGCACTCTAATGACAGAGCTTTATGGTTCGTTGGAGTATTTGTTTTATACAATTTGTTGACCAAGATGCAGTTATTGCACTTGGTCGTGCTTCCCTTTTCTGTGCATTGGGCTGCGCGGTGTTCTCCACCACACTTCCAACACACTTCTTTATTTTTACAGTGAGCCACAGAATGTCCGTAGCTCATGCATTTCTGACAAGATATTAATGAAATATACTCTGCTACCCCAACTTTAGCGTAGCCGATATTGACTCTGCCCATCTCTACGAGACGGGTCCAAATTTGCGGTTGAACCGCAAGGACAGCACATTTACGGCTGTTATCTTTTTTAAATGGCAGAGTGAAAAGTACTGCTGCCTTACATTCTGCCGTTTGGTATGCAGAGCTGTCAAAGTCATTTTGATTAAAAAGGGCCTCAATGATTTGTTCTTTTGTGAGATCTGCGTCCACACCTTTTAAAATAACTTTAGGCCTAATTTTAGCACCATTTTGTACAATGAGCTCATTATTTTTTGCGATTTCGCTTGTAAGTTTTTTACATTGGTCCTCAGTGTCGCATTGAATAATAACTTTATTGTTGGCCGTCTTTTTTAGGGACCGAACTCCAACGCCTAATGTTACCACGTTGATGCTACTTTTAATGGTTTTTTCCAGGGCCTCGCTGGCTGTAGGCAGTTTTCCTTGGATGACTACTGTATGCCTTGTTTTAGGTTTTACAACTTGAGGCTCAATAGAAAGACCGCTTTCTGGCTTAGCATTGGTTGCTGCAATGTGAGCATAGCTTATGGCTGAGGATGCGGTAGCAGGCGATAATGAAGAGCTTTGGGGCATAGTAATCTGTGCTTTGAACGAGGTCAAGGCTTCACTATGCTTTATTTCTTGTACAAGAGCCTGCTCAGTATACAGAAGTTGTGCTTTAAGAGACTCTGCTTCAAAGCGAATTTTTGTCGCCGAAGCTTCAGCGGCAATAGCAGTATTTGCAAAAATTATAGCTTTGAGGCAGTCACGAATTTCTGCTTTAATGGAGCTTTTAATGTTTCCACTATTTGACAATGCGCGAATCGCTTGCTCTGCTTTTGATTTAATGGTATCTGTTGGCGAAAGTATCATGACGATTTCATGACTTTGCTCTTCGGGGCATTCTTCATCATCCGAAAATGCTTTTTTCGATGTTGAAGGAATCGGAGAGGGAGGAGAGAGTGGGCCTCCCGGCAAAGATCTGTCAGGAGGATCTTTTCGGGTTCTCCGTGGAGGGGTTCTAAGAACCATTCTACTAACCCAAAATTTAAGTTAAGCGAGAAAGTGCAATCCGGCCGACCGGCACGGTCAAAAAAAGAAACGTCACACGACACGAATCTAAAATGAATGAATTTACCGTTGAGAAAAGGAGATGATGCTAGTGAGTTTACTGAATTTAGTAGAAAATGAACTAAAAGACGCGCACTAAAATGGCTTTACAAAATGGCAAACGACAAAATACCGAAAACAAAAATGAAAGACGAGAAATGCAATGGACCATTAGACTTAATTCTAATGAACCAGTGAAGTTTCCATATTATAAAGCAATTATATGTAAGGTTAATTATGAAAGTATAAAAAAGAGAAGGAAAAAGAAAAACACAAATGAAAGTTGTTTAAAAATTTAAATTTAAATGAAAAAAAGATATTTTAAAGTTTGTAGTTTGTAGTGAGTATTTACAAATGGAAATAATATTAAAGATTAAGAAAATTTGTAAGAGTAAATAAAAATTAACAATTGAAATAAAGAATGAAAAACATGCTCAGATGTAAAAATAAAATAAAATAGTAATAACATTTAAAAAAAAAAAAGGAAAAACATAAATATACACATATTTATTTTAAGGGATTCAAAGAAACGATGAGAAGAATCATGCATGTAGGACAAGATGTACATATGAATGTGGAAGAAGCTAGGAGTATATGCCAGGATAGACGTGTGTGGCGGTCTATTCTCTCTGCTTACCCCTACGGAGAAATGGCGTGATGGTAGTAGTAGTAGTAGTAGATATAAAATATGGGAAATCATATTTATTAATACGATTTTTTTTTTCTTAAACTGTATTAGATTTCAAGTGGCAATAAGTCCGCCATTTAACCATATAAACCTTTGTTGTCTTTTATTTTATGTTTCACAATTTATATAATTATTGAAATAGACTTTTTGTTTTTTTTTACACTAAACTTGTTCTAACCTCGGCTGTACACGAACAGTGTTCAATAATTGCTTTAGCTTCTTGCTACAAACTTTTATTTGCCAAGGTTTATTTAAGTGAACCGTGAAACGTTCACTCACCCTCCTTTCAGTATCTTTCTCAGACATTTCATCCCTGGTAAACATACTTCCCAGATGCTCAACTTCCTCTTCCTGAAGCTCAATCACAAATAACTATGGACTTGCTTAAAAACATGGTAAACATTTGAGCGATCACAGTGAACAATAATGAACATATGCTTGCAAACTGGCTGGATTTACTCCCTAGGGAGTTGTTCATATTTAAATTTATTTCAACAGAGAGGGAAGATATTTTGAAGACGTATAACAATTGGAAAATTGTTTTCAGGCGTTGCCTAGTAGGTGATTTGGTTCAGCCGGATGAATCTCACCCACGTGATAAGGGTTTCAGCTCTTTTACTTCACAAAAGTCAACAGATGGAAGAGTTGAGGAAATGTGGATGTTCAAACATGGGCAGAATGGTGAATGTTACACAGTGTGTAAAGTGGCCACTTAAACCAGCCAATGACAGGTCCTAAGCCAAGTAAATGCCTAGACTTCCATATTTCCTTCTCAAAAATATCTTCCCTCTGTTGAAATAAATTTAAATAATGAACATACTTAAGATATCGCAGTCATAAGTCAACGAGTATGTAATCTCTGAGTCGACGCTCGTGTTGGTTTGTTTTTTGTTTTCCTCGTAAACAAATACAGTTCACAAGCGAAAAATCGGCGTTTACTATAAAAAATAATGCTATATATTTCATTTGCAAAATAGTAAAGAGTATCTTTTACAAAAAAAGTACAAAATAAATTACAATTACTATGGCGACTGCTTTTCTTGACATTTGGCTTGCCAACTGCCGGCTAAATGCAATAAATATAAATATAAATGATAAATAATAAATAAATAAAAATTGCAGTTTTGGAATATTTTCTATATTTACACCGGTGAAATTCAAATATGTGATTTCGCACCAGGATTATCCGTCGCAAAACGTAAATATTTTGACATTTTAGTTTCATTTTGATCGCGAATACGATAAACAACCATGGATGCGAAATTGTTATCACGTCGCTTATTAACACGTCCGTAGTTATTTGTGATTGATCTACTGTTTCAGTATAACCCTATTCACAGTGATTTCATATTTAGTCATACTTTCATTACTTTAAACCAACATCACGTTCGATTTAGCGACATTCATCAGCAAATTTGCATACATCGTAGGCTTTTGTTACGAAGAACGCCAGTCCGGGTACTTTATGTTTTAAATAAATATTTCGTGTCAACCATGTCAGAAATCGAACCCTAAACCTCTTGCATGGTAGACACACTCGCTGGCCATTACACCACTAGGCGGATAATTTGTTTTAATTCCGTTTTAAATAATTCATTTTGTGAAGACCTCACTATTAGTACTTCGTTTTGGGCAGTAAAGGTTTAACCGTAAACTTTGAATTGAGCCGTATAATTTATGTGTCGTTAACGGCTTGTTTAAATAAACTGGCTCTTTAACAAGTGACTCGGTAACCTGGTGGTAGGTAGTACAAAGATAACGGGTTTGGGCATCTGCGTTTAATGTTCTATTCTCTCGCCCATGTTAACTTCTACCACTTACGAATCTTTACTAGCATCTAGAAACGAACAAAGGGAAAATATTTTTAACGAATGCTTAAAAAACAACACAGCTCGCATAACTAATTTATTTACGGTAAAAAAATATTGTAGGGTTCTTTTCCAAAACTGACTATTTTCAAATTTGAACTTTTTCATTAATCGATATTTTTTACTATAAAAAATAGTAACACGAGGTGCGTTCAGAAAATAACAGGAATTTTTAATTTTGCGGGTTAAGCGAGTCCGGTTGTTATTAAAAAAATAAATTATATTGGTATACATTAGAGTGGGCCGATAATGTATGAAGTTTTTTTATTTTATTAGACATGAAAGTGAAAGGGGTCTAAAAAGTTGCATTTTAGATCACATTGAACGTAAAAATCATTTAAAAAAATATTCCATACTACTTTTGGCTCTCAACCGAGGTTTGAAATTTATCACTGTCTAAACTTTTTGTTAATTATCTAAATAATTACAATATTTTTTTTGTTGGTAAAGATATAATTTAATCACAATACAAATTCGAACACGTTTTAAAACTACCGAAATGCAAAAAGTTTACACTCCGCGCAACTGATTCCGTCGAGCGCCTGGCGAATATTGACGAAAACAATGGCTCGTTAAAACAATGCTACCCATTTATTACAAAGCAAAGTGCAACTCACGTCCTTAGATGCTTATTTAAAAAGGTTTAATGCACATTATAAAATGTAATTGGACTGATTTTCTTACTTAAATACGAAACGTCAGCCGGTTTAGTGCAAAAAATCGACTTTTTCAAAAACTTCAAGCTCTGGTTGAGGGCCAAAATTAGTATCAAATATTTTTTGCATTCCCAGTAATCTAAAAGGCAACTTTTAAGACCCCTTTCATTTCAAAATTCGGAAAAAATATATATCGGCCCTACCTAGTATACATGCCCCTGAAGTATACTGAAATTTTCAGCTGTAGGTATTCATTGTCTACTTTGTCTGTGGCAGCCGCTAAGGTTGGACGTGGTCCGCGTGCTCGTTTTTCGGGTTTTCGTATTGGCGATCCAGAATGCCTTCAGTGGGACGATTAAGCCTTACTTTTGACGTCATATCCGTAAACTCATGTTTTGTCACCTGTTTTAACACGTTTCAGTAATTCTGCATCGTCGTTGACTTCATTTAGTGACACCTTATCAACTTCCATTCGCTTCTATTTTTGTTCGATATTCAAACATTTTAGAATAAATTTGCTGCCATGCGTTTCATACCCAAAACATTCGAAAAAATTTCACGACATGAGCCAATTAATATGCCAACATCATCAACAACTTCTCTGATTGTGATTCGGCGATCGTTTATAACCATTTCATTAACTTTTTCCACGTTTTCATCGGTTGTTGATGTGTTGGGGCGTCCGGGCCGTTCGTCATCTTCAACGTATTCACAACCATCTTGGAAACAATTATAGCACTCGTAGACACAAAATTTGATACAAATTCTTTAATACATTTTTTTTAACAAACAAAATTCGTCGAGCTCATAAAAACACATCTAACCTTAGCGGCTGCCACAGACTAAGGAAACAATGAATACAGCTGAAAATTTTAGCATTTTTCAGGGACATATATACTAGCAATAAAATATATAATATTACAAAATTGACAATAGTACTTTCCGAACCCGCGAACTTAAAAATTCCCATTATTTCTTGAAGACACCTCGTATATGAGTTCTACTTGCAAACCCGGCGAAATCCAAAATTTTAAAAAGTGAGATATTAATTGAAACTTATTCAGAATACAATTTTTTAGAATAATTATAACATTGTCAGTTAAAAATACGGCTTTATTTGTAAGAACTTGACTTTTGAATTGTCGGGTTTGTTGCAAACATGGCAACCTCTACTTGGGTATTGTAAAGTTGGAATGTTTCATTTGAATTTATTATTTCACTACTGTTTCTTGACATAATCATGCTTATGTCATCACTGCTTACGTGTAAAACATTTACTGATTATAATAAAAATATATAGTTTTAAAAAAGTTGAAGTTAAGATTTTTTTTTATTTTTATTTTATTAGGTAATTCAACAAAGATACATACTAGAAAACATACAATTTGAAAGCATTCGTCGATACAATTTTACATGCATATATATCCTAAATTATAGAATTACACAAAATAGATTTATATATTAAGTTATACTTCATATTTTTGAATATTTTTTATACAGGATACAATGCAATAAAAAACAAGTTGTACATGTGTACTTATTAAATAAGATTTATTTCCAAGAGATTATTCGCAAAAGCTGAGAGAGTATCATGAAAAATGACAATTTTATTGTTTCGGCAGTATATATTATATTCCCGACACAAGCGGGCCACAGGTGTGTGGTATGTAGCATTATTTGAAAAAAAATGCAGTTAAAATATTTCCCGATGACTGAGTGTTCTCAATCCCGCTTTTATTTGTATTTTATTTAGGAGGTTAGTATCTATTTTGTAGTTTAATATTTTGTACAGAAATTTTATATCGAAAACAACGCGGCGTTTTATCAGAGAATTAAAATAAAAAAGAATTGTATCAGTTTATTGCGATTTGCTCAAAATAAATAAAGATGGATTTTCCGGGTTTACAAATAGTACCCTCATATATGGATTCATTTAAGAGTATTTTTATTTCCTGAAAACACTAGGCTGGACCACCAAATACATCAAAGAATAAATACTGACAAGTATACTGGTTACAACCGATACACAGGTTTCTCTAAGTAATCCGCTGTCCGATTATCCGACAACTACTATCCGCCGTTTTTTTTTATTAGTTGAAACCACAAATTTAGGCTCTATAATTCGCCGATATTCGTACGTCAGATTCAGTAGTCTGCGGCGTTCCTATATAATCGACTTTGTTCCTTTAGAAGAATTGAATGTAGTTACGCAGAAAACAGCCAGCCATAGAAAAAAAAAACTGAGATTGATTTATTTATTACTTTACGGACATGGTCTATTTATGAAATTCATAGGGTATTAATATTACAATATAGGAACAGTCAAAAACATTAATAAATAAAAAAGAGGCGTTGACAAACCTAAGGGACATCGAGACAAGATATGGACTATTTATTTAGTGCTCGTATAAATTGTTGTAAACTCAAACCAAAAAAGTAAAGATCTTGTCCCGAGTGAACAATAAGACAAAGGCGGGTCATTGGAGAATTAAGGCAATAGTTTGTACTATGCTGATCGATGGACAGTACTTCATTGTTTCTCAACCTACGAGTCGGAATATGGAATTTTACCTGTCCCAGTAATGATGGCACATCGATTTTACCATTTAGTAAGCCAAACATATATATAGAGTCAATATTAGTTCTACGTTTTTGTAGAATATAAATATTCAACATTGACTCTATATCAGCATATGAATAGTTAGTAATAATAAGCATCTATTTATTTATTTAATACTTTATATACATATACAATATATATATATACATATAAAGGCGGGCATATTGCCTTAAGGCAATTTCTTCCTACCTCCCCAAACCGTTCAGTTTGAGAAAATTACAAATACATGGACATTTGGAATCTTACAAGTTTATACAAAAATTAAAAACAAAGATTAACAAAATAAAAATGTATTAAAAATTAACACTATACTATGAAGAGAGGAGAGGGGAGGAGAAAGAGAAGGATATTGTAACAATTTAAATATTTAGATAGTGACATTTTAATCTTGACTTAAATGTAAATAAAGAGGGGGCGTCTCTAACATTAGAGGCATCTACGCTACTTTTAGAAGCAAGCGATGTTGACTGATCTAATGAGATTTATGCGATTCACATATAATGGAGACCTGGGCCTCGATTATGATGGGAAGATAAATTTATCTTCAATTTTATCTACAAAGTAAATTAAGTTTTCTGTTTGAAAAATAGAATATGTTTACAATTTTTTTTCTATACATGTTCAATTACCGGTTTCCGACAAAAGTACTTTAAATTTTCCTACACATATACACACTTTTGTACATAAATATCGATATTAGTTTATACCGTTTCAGTACATACCGATAAAGATAGCCGTTCATAATCGCGGCCCAGACCACGGAGGCATATTCTAGAAGAGGGCAAACAGTTAAGCAATAAAGAGTTTTGATAATAGCACTTTTGTGAAAATAGTGAATAATCAAATTCACACAATCGACTAGAGAGGGGTTTCCTAGGAGAAACGGTGTTATCAA
>NW_028279536.1:0-44200 GCF_059751315.1 Micrasema longulum | reverse complement strand
TAACATTGAAAAAAATACAGTTTAAAGACAGACCAGCAAGGTTTCTAAATAAGAATCATACATATTAAAACAATTAGTAACGTGAAAATGTTTAAAAAGGCTATAAAAAATTGTACAGTGAAGCTAGGTAGAAGTAAAATGGATTGTCTCATTCGCCCATACCAATATTGAATCAACTGCTCCACAAGTGTATAAGCTTATGTTAGGTTTTTGTCATTTTCATTGTGTGTTTTGTAATATAAATAACATTGATGTACATAAATATCTTGTTTTTGAAACTGTCTGAATATTTGTTAATGATCTTCGTTTTTTTTAAGTTAGTCTTCTTTGTTAATTCTCAAATGTAAGTTTAAAAAAGTATATTGTTAAGTGTCCTCCGCACGGGAAACCCCAGTGAGGTCACATTATTTTTATTATTAATTATAGTTTTTAAGCAAAAAATATGAATAATTAAATAAATATTATTAAATTGTGTTACAACAAAAGGGTGTGTTTACGTGTATTTGTATGAGAGTAAGTGTTGATGTGTGTTTATGTGTATTCGTGTAGTAAGTGTTCAGGTGTGTGTAAGTGTGAGCATCATCAAAAAGTAAGTGGGATCGTATCGCAGCCAGAAATAATGAGTCTTAATTATTTTTTAAATAAATTAAGAGGCATGTAAAATATATCAAAATATGAAAAAAAAGCATTATACTTCCAAAACTTAAAGGATACTCATTTTTGGTAATCGTATCCTTTAATTTTTGTTATTTATAATAAAAAAGTTTGTATTTTAACGTTAACAATCAACATTCGTTTTTGGTGAATCACAATCAGGTTTTTTCCTTAAGGTGATTCTAAACGGAAATATGTAACTAATTATTCATAGATGGCGCTTTTATCATTTTTTACTGAAAATATGCCACTTTTACGTTTGTTTTCAATGGAAATTTTACAAAACTTGGTTTGCGGAAACTTGACACTATATTGATTGTAACGAATATAATAACAGTACAATTTAAGCCCTTTTCACAGAATGGCGTACAAAACAAAAAATAAGATAAATAATTTATTGTTCTAATTTTTTGCTCCTAACAGCAAAAAAATAATTTTCAGGCTCAAAAGGGTGAAATTTCACAGTGCCCGAGATTCGAATAATTCAAAAGAGGCTCGAAGGGCCGATAGTGCGAGGCCCGAAGGGCCGTTTTTTTCAGCATGTAACAGTCATAAGTTATCATTATTATTCATTTCATAAGATACAATATAACAAAATAAAATAAAACAGTATATATTTTGGTAATAATAATTTCGTATGGTACAATATTAAAAATAACAATTAAATTTTTAAGAATAGCATTCCTAAAAAAAGAAATTACATTAAAAACTTTGCATTTTCTTTAACACGAATATCGAAACTTCTTGATGTTCTTCCAACGTCAATCAGTGCTTGTGCTTATTAAAATGCGTGTCGTGTTGGTTTTATATTTTTGTGCAAAAACTATGGTGAAGGTGTATAGTGGGTTTTGCATGTTGGTTTAGTTCGTGTCCTGGCGAAGAGGCGGGTACGTCTCGAAACCGGTAGACATAGAAAAGTCGGTTAGAGGTTAATTACAAATATTTAATAACATTTAGTACAATGTTTATTTTTTATTTTGATGATTATTTTTTTTTTAAATGTTGAAATTTAAAAAAATAAAATCACTCCAAACTGCGTTATTTTATCGTGGCGTGTCGTGTCGTGGATGTGGCAGGTGACATTGTGATATCAGTTTCAACCAACCGAGGTGTGGTCCGCCACTTAGTCAGGTACTTGGAGAGATTAGCTCTGCGTGTCGTGACCAAATGACTCCATACGCGAGAAGCATTGTAAGGAATAAAGCAATGGAGATAATACTCAAAGCCGACGCAAATGAGGAAGTCCAGTGGTTTACAACCGTGTTTTCCAACCCGTGGGTGAGCCTTGGTTTGGGGGTCGCTGACGCAAGCAACTTGACAGAAAAAAAACGAGGGCTTCAGGTCCTTTACTACAGTAAAAATATTTCATTAAATTTATTTCAACACAGAGGGAAAACATTTTTGAGAAGGGAATATAGAAGTCTAGGCATTTACAGGACTTATGACCTGTCATTGGTTGGTTTAAGTGGCCTCTTTACACACTGTGTAACATTCACCATTCTGCCCATGTTTGTACATCCACATTTCCTCAACTCTTCCATCTGTCGACTTTTGTGAAGTAAACGAACGTAGTAAACGAAGCTTCCCGAAAATGTTTTCCCTCTCTGTTGAAATAAATTTAAATAGGTTTATTTTAGTTTTAAAGCTGACTTTATACATTTGTGTTGATTTATATGTCAAGCATCGTATTAAAAAAATAAATTAATACACCAGATACGAATGATTTTTCGTGTGTCAATAGAAATCACTCCTTCGTTGGTTTCAGTGGCCTTTTTACACACTGTGTAACATTCACCATTCGCCCATGTTTGAACATCCACATTTCCTCAACTCTTCTATCTGTTGACTTTAGTGAAGTAAAAGAGCTGAAATTGAAATTCACAAAAAAATAAAGACATACCTTTTTCATGAACAACTTCACATGAATTATTTTTTTATTCGATCAATTTACATTGATCAATTTGTCCCATCTATAACGTTTTTGTGAAATGATTTAACCTTGTAAGAATGTCGTTAATAATTAGGTTTATTTTAACAATGTTTGAGTGTGTCCAAATGCTTGCAGACTGGCTGGATTTCCTCCCTACGGAGTTATTCATATTTAAATTTATTTCAACAGAGAAAACATTTTCGAGAAGGGAATATATTTATAGTCTTGATATATTTAACACTCCATACAATATGTACAGAAGAGAATTAATAGGCTTGATTCATGCTCTTCACTCATAATTCGTTTAATCATTAAATCAAATGCAATTTTCCACTCTCACTTTCCTTCAATCATCCTTTACCACTCCTTATCAATTTCCTTCTTTTCCTTTCCACTATCTCCTTGTTTTGTCCATATTTATCTTATTTTGATATATAGTATATTTATTATTTATATAGTTTAAACTTCAAGCCGTCGTCGCTTTATTACAGTATTATTTAGTGAATACATATGATTGGATGGCAGGCCCTACTATGTATACATTTTATATATATATATATTTTTTTTAATATTCATTTAACCTGTACATCTGTTTGTATTCGAAATAAATAAAACAAAATAAAATAAAATAAAATAAAATAAAATAAATAAAATATGGAAGTCTCGGCATTTACAGGGCTTATGACCTGTCATTGGCTGGTTTTAGTTGCCACTTTACACACTGTGTAACATTCACCATTCTGCCCATGTTTGAACATCCACATTTCCTCAACTCTTCCATCTGTTGACTTTTGTGAAGTAAACGAACGTAGTAAACGAAATTTCCCGAAAATGTTTTCCCTCTCTGTTGAAATAAATTTAAATAGGTTTATTTTAGTTTTAAAGCTGATTTTATACATTTATATGTCAAGCATCGTATTAAAAAAATAAATTAATATACAAGATACGAATGATTTTTCGTGTGTCAATAGAAATCACTCCTTAGACGTTACTACAAAGTTATGTTGTCTCTTTTGCTGACAACTGTCATTCTAATCGAGCTATATTTAAGGACTATAGGAATTCTTTTGAAAACTTTTACATGTATTACCCTTTTACATACGTACGCTCCCATCTTGAATATTGCACTGCTATCTGGTCCCCTGTTTATAAATTTAATATTAATAGAACCAAAAAAAAGTCCTGACACAAGTAGACCACAAATTTAATTCGCATTTTCCAAATTACATAGATTCTTTTAAATTTCATAACCTTGATTCATTAACACACAGAAGAGATATTTACGATCGGATCCTCCTTTACAAGATTGTCAATAATAAATTTTATTCGTCAGAACTAATTCATCTACTTGCTTACCGTGACCCCTCCAGACCAACTAGACTGTCTGATATTTTCTATATTCGTAATATTAAAACTAATCATCGGAAACATTCTACCATCCCTTATAAATGTAAAGCATTTAACAAGAATTTTAATAGTCTCGATATATTTAACACCCCATGCAATATGTACAGAAGAGAACTAATAGGCTTGATTCAGAATAACGGAGAATAGACGTTTTGTCTCTTTTTTGCTCTTAATCATTAAATAAAATCAAATTTTCCACTCGTACTTTCCTTCATTCATCCTTCACCACTCCTTATCAATTTCCATATTTTCCTTTCCACTATCTATTTGTTTTGTCAATATTTCTTTTATTTTATTATATATAGTATATTTATTATTTATATAGTTTTAACCGTCGTCGCTTTATTGTAGTTTAATTAAGTGAATACATGTAATTGGATAACAGGCCATACTTTGTATTCATTTTTTATAGTTTTTATTCATAACCATTTAACCTGTACATCTGTTTTTTATTCGAAATAAATAATATAATATTAAATTTCAGTGAAAAGGCTCGAATCTTGATTCTATTTTTAAAACGCAAATAACCAACGCAAATATTCAAATATATGAATATATGTACAATCAATATTGCTGCTGCGATTAGTGTACCAATGCAGTGCCCTATGCACCATGAGGTGCGGAAAAGGAATGATGATGATGTACAATATTGCATTCTACCTTTGTTGTGGCGTGTGGTAGACATAATTATTTTGTAAATTCTCCAATCGTCTAGACTACACCGGCTCGGAGACGAGTATGGAGAAATTGATATGTTTCGTTTTTCCACTGTCAGTCTAAGGTAGAGATGCCGCGATTAGTGATGTGGCCGAATACCGAATATTCGGCAAAAATGTGTGCATTTTGCCTAAAACTGCTATAATTTTTAAGTACTCATACTGCTATAGGTTTTAAACACATTTTATTAAGTACCCACCCGCTTTTATATATGTAGGATTTTATCTTTTATCTTTATGGGGAACAATTATTTTGGTTTTAAATAGGGTATTTTCACAAGTCAAAATGTCACGTCATTTTTTCATGCCCGCCGACATGCGTACAAGTATGGCGCCAAAACGTCATACACGCCGTTTGTCCCATAGATAGGGCGCTAAACGTTTAGTTTTCGTCTAAATCATAATATATTTCAAACCTTTGTATAAAATTTGCTCAAAAAATATTAATACCGCTACCATCATATTTTTTTGGCTTATATAAAAACAAAAATGCTTGAAAAGACCCATTACGTCATTAAATGTATAATGTCCGCTCACTTTTTGTAATTAGTGTTATACTTAAAATGTTGTTTACACGTGGACAATACAATATCCTTCTATCTCAGGACTCGACCATTGTCCACGTGTGAACAGCAATTTGTAGGACAGAACATTGTCTCGGAGATAGACGGGCAGGCTCTCTTCACGGAACAGTGATTACCCCCCACCACCGCGCGCGGCCGAATTGTACTAGTGTGAACGTGCACGGACAGGACCTTATGACAATAGGAATTTACTCGACGTGTACGTGTTGCTCCCGCGCATTTTTTTTTTTTTTGCCGAGCATGGCGGCAATAAAATCCTTTAGTTCATCCATTAACAATTCCAACACACCTTGGTATAAAGCTAAAGTATTTTTTTCGTTAACGTGCTCTTAATGAACGTCGCCGTCGTCATGATTGAATTCAACTAGCCCGTGTTGTGTCGTTTTAAAGTGTAGAAATACTGCTGGGATCTCAAAGAAACAGGATGGGATCACATTTCATGTGTAATTAGCAAATTAATGTGTAAGTAGCAAATGCATTACTTAAAAATTGAATTATTTTTCCATTTGTCAGATTTTCAAAGAAAACATAATGGACATTTCGTTAGTGTTGCCAGGGTAGTAAATTTTTTTACCCTTCTTTGCTCATCTAATGAGAGATGTAATTAAAATTGGACCTCGGATTAAACATTGGCGTGGTGGACATTTGACCGACATTATCTTTAAAACATCAAATATTATTTAACATGATATAAAAATATAAGTTCTGAGTTCATTCATTCAATTACTCAAATTTAATGACCCATTACTTATCTACTCTGTTGTGTCAATCAATGTATCCGCTTGCACAATACAATTTTAGCAAAATTAACAAATTGTTTTTTTTTTACCATATATTTGTGTCATGATTATATTTTTTCCCATCTGGCAACATAACGCGGCGATTTCAGAATGCGCGTGGCGAAAGTAGGACAAAGTGGGTGGATTTTTGAACACAGTTTGATGTAATTAAATATGATTCTACGCTCCTTCTGGACTATTATTAATTCTATGGTCCCAACATTCTGTCCTGCGCGGTCAAGGCTGCTTACAGAGCAGGGACAAGACAGTATTGTCCCTGTGTAAACGATACTTTAATCATGAACAGAATTTGTATTTTCAACACACTCATTTGTTTCTTATTAATTTTCCAGTTAAAATAAAATTTCTAAAAAATATTAAGAACTCTCGCTAAAACCCTGTAGCAATTTAAGGGCAATATTTACTTTGGAAATTTACTATTCAAAACGCGGACATCTGGTCGTGCCGGGTCCCCCAAATTGCCACCGGGTGACTCGGAAAATTACACGTTATTTAGCTAATAAACTGAAAATACATTATGCAAATGTAAGTATAATTATATATATGCTGTCTGAACAGTTGAATGTATAGACGGGGTCCACGTTCACGACTAGGGCTTCCATTCGAGACTTGAAAAATAAAGAAATAATTGCATAAAATACATCAGCGGCGAACGGTAATTTTATTTACAGGTAAGCTAAAAAACAATATCATTTTTGTGTACCTACATAGTAGATACATAATATAATGTGTATTTATATATAATTTCTCTGTACGTGTGATGTCACGGAACTCCTTCTAAACGGCTTAACCGATTTACGTGCGGTTTTCAGAGAAATTTAGATCTTTGCGCTGTGCGGTTCGTAGATATCAAAATCTTCAATCTAATATGTAAAAAATAATTGAGGAGCATAAATGTTTTATTCATCGATCTACCAGGGTTGCATCCGAGGGGAATGCGTTTACAAAAAGATGGACAGATGACACGGCGGCCTCCGTGGTGTAGTGGTCAAGACGCTTGACTCACGCACGGAAGGTTCCGGGTTCAATTCCCCGATGAGAACACAAAAATTAAAATGTGATTTTTCTCAAGCCTGGGTGCTCTGTGATGTAATTCACCACTGTAATTAGGCCTCCTGGCCTGTTGTGGTGCAAAAAAAAAATGTAAAAAATGTTGTTTTTTTGTGTATAAAAAAAAGTTTTTGAATGTTTACAAACAGCATTTGTTTTTGTGGATCTCAATCAGATTCTCTCCTTAAATTCCTTATAATTTCTACCCATTTGTTTCTTTTTGCTGGATTTTTGGTGATACTCAAATAATATTAAATTCAAAACATTTTTAAAAATCGTATTTCTTACTGTACTTGAGTTTTATTTTTACTTTGCACTCTGTTGGTGAGAAGACCGGAGTTTGACGTTTGCAAAAAGAATGCCATTTTTGAAAACATATTTATTTAATGTTTTGAAACTCAACCATAAACAAGTACCTACTAATTAATGAAAAGTCTTTTCCCAAGGTAATATATAATATAATAGCAGCCAGTGTTTGATTTATTTAGTTTTTTATTGCTTACTTCTTGGCATGAACACTTGACCAATTTACTACGATACTCTATTTTTTATAAATTTATTGATATTGTTTTAACTTTGCTGGAATTCCTCTCGTCCATGCGCTTTATAGCTGCACGATGATTGGTTATCCAGCTTTCATATATCAACTTTAAAATACCTAAATTTTGTAAACGTGGTCTAGAATTCCAATCGTCTATGCGCTTAGTAGCTGCAAGGCGTGTTGTAATCTTACTCTTTTTTATTATTCATATTATTATTATTTTTTAATATACTAAATTTATTTGTCAATTTTTAAAATGTGTAAATGGGGGCTAAATTTCTAATTGTCTCTGTTTGCGCTCTGTAGCTGCAAGCCGTCCTGTAATCTAGCTCCTATCTGTTATATTTTTTTATTGATCTTAATTGAAAACGAGGAACTAGAATCCCAACCGTCCATGCGCTCTGTAGCTGCATGACGTACTGGGATATTTATTAATTGTACAGCGCCCTTGAGGTGATTTTCACAAAAATGGCGCTTTATAAATTATCCAACTATATATATATATATATATATATATATATATATATATATATATATATAAGCCAACGTTCGGGCAGGACCACGTCTGTCGGGTCCGCTAATATATTATAAATAGTTTTTTCTGTGGTCTGTGTGATACAAATACTCTCATCTATAAAATCAACTCAAACGACGTAACTTCGTGATATATTATATTGTGTAGTTATATTATCCATTAATTTAACAAATAACTCATAAAAAAGTTTATAAAAAATAGCACAATGAATTCAGTCAGTATTAGGTATTCTCATTACGATTGAAATGTCGACGGGCCGATTTGTTCTAGAAATGAATAATGCCAAAAACGGCCGCGTCAAGCGCCACATGTGCCGCGAGTCATATGTCAAAAGTATCATCTCATCGAAAAATAGTCCTAAAAAAATAATGTTTGAAATACTGTTTTCCAAATCGAGAATCTTCAAAGAATTTGTGTAATCTGCAGGAAAAATCCCACCGCTGGGTTTAACATGTTCAAAATATAGTTCTTATTTGTATGAAGAAATTTGCTGGAGTAATCAGCTAGTTCCTTGGCTCATTGCTGGCGCTGGACGCGCTTTATTAATATTTTTATTTAAATTCTGAGAAAAATACAAATGGTGGCAACGATTTATAAGAAATAGTAACTATTTGTTTGTTTTTCTGTAAATAGAGTTACCGTAAAACATTATTACGAATAGTCGAATATAATGGTAAGCTGCGCATAATCCCTTCTATACACAGTTCGGCCCTGCAATATATTCGTAAACACGATAAACATTTAAGACTTCGAGCTAAACCGTGCCACTTCATCTTCATTCCACGCTGTTTTAGTGGCGAAGAGATCAATCCCAAAGAATTCCAAGTTATGTGGCGAATTGACTAATCTACACATTAATCTACGGTTTAAAATTAATTAGAGAGTAAATTTAAAAAAACAAATGCAATCATCGAACAAAGACCTCAGGATGCACTTAATCTATTTAATTATCATAGCATGTCACATTCTTCTACTGTCAATATTACTATGATTATCTTCTTTGTGACAATTGACGTATTTTAATTTTCTTCCTGTTTCGTTTTTATTACTCAGTGTTCGCGAGATATGCCACTGAACGTGATCAGATATTCCCAACCTTTTATTTTATTTATTTCGAATACAAACAGATGTACAGGTTAAATGAATATTTTTTTTTTTTTTTTATATAAAATGTATACATAGTAGGGCCTGCCATCCAATTATATGTATTCACTAAATAATACTGTAATAAAGCGACGACGGCTTGAAGTTTAAACTATATAAATAATAAATATACTATATATTAAAATAAGATAAATATGGACAAAACAAGGAGATAGTGGAAAGGAAAAGAAGGAAATTGATAAGGAGTGGTAAAGGATGATTGAAGGAAAGTGAGAGTGGAAAATTGCATTTGATTTAATGATTTAATGAATTATGAATGAAGATCATGAATCAAGCCTATTAATTCTCTTCTGTACATATTGTATGGAGTGTTAAATATATCAAGACTATTATTTTTTTTGTTAAATGTTTCACATATACGAGGGATTGTAGAATGTTTCCGATGATTAGTTTTAAATTTACGAATATAGAAAATATCAGAGAGTCTAGTCTTTTCTGGTTATTATCATCCCCCTGATATAATCTGTTACTCGAAACTAGGCGTAATCAGCCTTACGCATCAGGAGACCAGTCCACAGTGATATATAATAATAAATTTATGTAATCCAAAAGTCAACAACAAAGAAACATATTTTTTCCAACAATGATTTGAGTATGTCTAAAGGAAAAAGTCGTGTTAAAAATTTTGGCTCTAGTGAATAAAGACGAATTTCGATTTTTGTCTCTTAAATTTTAGCATCGATATATGACGATCATCATCATCATCATTCCATATCCGCACCTAAGGCGCATAGGGCACTGCATTGGTACACCGATCGCAGCCATCTTGATAACTTTTTTGTCACATGAAGGTAAGATGATCAGTTTTACGCTTCAGGTACCAGTCCAGAGACTATGAAATAAATTAGTATAAAAACACCATATTAAATATATGTTTCACATCAACCCTGTCGGGAATCGAACCCGAGACTTCTTGCATGGTAGACAAATGCGCTGACCATTACACCACGAGGCCGACATATATGACGATAGTAAATTGTAACGTACGACAAGAACGACCAAGCTGCAATAATCTGGGCCCTTATTCTGTAACTTATTCGTTTCGTAAATTCATTCGTATCGTATTAGAGGGAACGAGAGCGAAATACGACTTTGTTTGCGTTAGAGTGAGATGGATATATGACGAACGAACGAATTTACGAAACGAAATTGTGACAGAATAAGTCTGCTGTTTATTGTTTTTTTTTATTTTTATTATTATTTATTAAGGAAAAACAACAGTTGTTATATAAGAATACTAAATATAAAACATAGTACATACATCAAGTTAAAGTGTTTCACAAATATAATGAGAGAACATGTTATACAGTAAACAGAAAAATAATATATTATATTAGACATGAGAAAAAAAAAGAGCTCGTAAGAAGGTTAAGGGATGAGGAAATAGAGTGGAGGAGAGGGATTTTCATAATATAGTTGACCAATTAAAAATATTGATATTTTAATAAAATAAACTTAATTAAAGGAACATAACCGGTATTTCTTATGTATCTACTCTCACTGCCTCCATCTTCCATGGAATCATTTCTCTACAATACCGCAGAGTGTGTGCGGACCAACTACTGCTTTACAAAATTGTGATAGGAATGGTTGACTGTACAGAGCTGCTTGGTTTATTTATTTATTTATTTATTTATTTCATTTTATTTGGGATTTTTACAGCTATTACATAAACAAAATAATTAGAAAAATCTTAACAATACTAAAGCCAATTAAAAAAATCCACGGTAAATATAATGACACATAATATATAAGAAAAGAAGTTTAGTAATTGTATTTGTGTGACGTTTGTATTCATGTGTATGTGAATGTGTGTATGCGTGAATGAATGAGGGAGAGGATACATGTGCGTGTGGGAATGAAAGAGGGAGAGGGTGCGTTTGTATGGGTGCGTAAGTATGAAAATAATATATTTGCTTAAAACTTGTAAATTGTATTAAAAATGGTACAATAAAGAGCTTAGTAAAAAGTTAAAAACCTTTTTGTTAAAATTCAAATGACGAAATGATATAAATTGTTTTTTTTTTTTTTTTTAAGTATGTTAAATTTCAAAACCGTATTCTAAAGAAAAAAAAAAGCATTTTATTTTTTAAATTTAACAATATATGTGCCAGCCAGGATTTGTAGACGGTACCACCTGTTTCATGTACCAATAAGTAAAACATCGTATGTTAAAAATGCTTTTTTTCGTAGGACTTTTTCAACGTACAATACAAAATTTAAAAATATAGATTATACAAACATCACTCTGTCAGATTTAAAATTTACACTAAAAATGTATTATGTAACTTAGTAGACATTATAATAATAAATATGTACATCTCCCCCCCCCCTCCTTATCCTCTCTTCAAGCATTTTTGTCCTTATCCCTCCCAATTTACAGTAACTTAATGTTCTTAAAATTAATATTTAAAAAATCTTTGATTATTGAGTACATGAAAATAACATTTTTATATGTATAAATTGTATGTATTTATTTGATATGTAATATATATTTTCTTTACTAACTTTGTATACTATGTGGAAATCTGTTATTAGTTCTGAGTTTATACACTATATCTGTTTGTTTACTAAAAATATGTATGTAGAACTGTTGATTTCCCAAATAAAATAAAAAAA
The DNA here is from genome assembly GCF_059751315.1 of Micrasema longulum. Taxonomy (NCBI): domain Eukaryota; kingdom Metazoa; phylum Arthropoda; class Insecta; order Trichoptera; family Brachycentridae; genus Micrasema; species Micrasema longulum. The sequence continues at coordinate 32,200 of NW_028279536.1, read as the reverse complement.
TAAACTTATTACACACTGACAAATGTTTCTTTTTACAGTATTTCAAAAAAAAAATTTTTTTTGAAGTCACAAAATTTTGTATTTAAAATATCTAAATGGGGGCAAAGTAAATTAAATTTGTAAATTTACTATCTAAATGGGGACAAAGTATTTAAATTTATTTCAACAGAGGGAAAAAATTTTGAGAAGGGAATATGGAAGTCTAGGCATTTACAGGGCTTATGACCTGTCATTGGCTGGTTTAAGTGGCTGGTTGAGGAGATGGGGACAAAGTAAATTAAATTTGTAAATTTGTAAAAGTAAATTTGTAAATTAAACAAGTTAATTTCATAATTGAAAATAATTTTATTTATGTTTCTAGTGAACGAAGTTCTAGTTTTGTGGCGTTTTCTCGTGAGGCCATATGTGATTACGTCATTGCGTTCGTGAATCATTAAAAACAAGTTTTATGAAATTTTGCGGTTTGCAGTTCGTAGAAATTCGTAACCTTTTCTCAAATTTCTATCAAGTTGTTTTCCCAGAATGATCAGCTCGCTTCCCGAGGCGAATGATATCACCGTGTTGTGTCGGCAGCGTGTAAATTCCATGCCTGCGAGATAAAATTGCAGTAAATGTTAGTCATGTGATCAAATTATACGCCTGATGATAGCAGAATTTACGATCCTAAGGCCCAGAGTTGCGCGGACAATGTTTGAAGTTACATAATAAACATTTACGAAATATGTTACCTGAATAAGAGAATGCACGGTCTGACTTTTCTTCAAACAAACGTATTCCCTTATTTTCTCATTGGATTATGGCTCTAGAGCGATGATTTTTTAAACACTATAATATTGTAATTAGGCCTCCTGGCCTGTTGTGGTGCAAAAAAAATGTAAAATGTAAAAATAAAAAAAAAGTAAAAAATGATGTTTTTTTGTGTATAAAAAAAGTTTTTGAATGTTTACAAACAGCATTTGTTTTTGTGGATCTCAATCAGATTCTCTCCTTAAATTCCTTATAATTTCTACCCATTTGTTTCTTTTTGCTGGATTTTTGGTGATACTCAAATAATATTAAATTCAAAACATTTTTAAAAATCGTATTTCTTACTTTACTTGAGTTTTATTTTTACTTTGCACTCTGTTGGTGAGAAGACCGGAGTTTGACGTTTGCAAAAAGAATGCCATTTTTGAAAACATAATTATTTAATGTTTTGAAACTCAACCATAAACAAGTACCTGGGTACCTACTAATTAATGAAAAGTCTTTTCCCAAGGTAATATATAATATAATAGCAGGCAGTGTTTGATTTATTTAGTTTTTTATTGCTTACTTCTTGGCATGAACACTTGGCCAATTTACTACTATACTCTATTTTTATAAATTTATTGATATTGTTTTAACTTTGCTGGAATTCCTCTCGTCCATGCGCTTTGTAGCTGCACGATGATTGGTTATCTAGCTTTCATATATCAACTTTAAAATACCTAAATTTTGTAAACGGGGTCTAGAATTCCAATCGTCTATGCGCTTAGTAGCTACAAGGCGTGTTGTAATCTAGCTCCTATCTGTTATAATTTTTGATTGATCTTAATTGAAAACGAGGAACTAGAATCCCAACCGTCCATGCGCTCTGTAGCTGCAAGACATACTGGGATATTTATTAATTGTACAGCGCCCTTGAGGTGATTTTCACAAAAATTGCGCTTTATAAATTAAAAACACTATAGATACACACCAGTGGTGTCCCTGTCGTTTTTTTTATCTTTATATATACATATCAAGTCAACACGACAAGTTCATTTTTTTATAATTCATTGCCCAAAAAAAAAAGAAGTTCAAAACTCGTTTATTTATCGTAGCTGCTCCAAATTTAATTTACTTTGTCCCCATTTAGATATATGTAATACAAAATTTTGTGACTTCAAAAAAAAAACGTTTTAAAACACTGTAAAAAGAAACATTTGTCCGTGTGTAATAAGTTTATGTTCCTTTAATTATGTTTATTTTATTATAATATCAAAATGTTGAATTGGTCAACTATATTATGAAAAACCCTCTCCTTCACTCCTCCACTCTATTTCCTCATTCCTCCTTAGCCTTCTTACGAGCTCTTTTTTTTTCTCATATCTTATATAATATATTATTTTTCTCTTTATTGTGTAACATGTTCTCTCATTATATTTGTGAAAAACTTTAACTGGATGTATGTACTATTTTTTATATTTTGTATTCTTATATAACAACTGTTGTTTTTCCTTAATAAATAAAAAAAAAAACTATTTATATGTATAATTCTTCTGTGCGTGTGATGTCACTGAACTCTCAAACGGCTTAACCGATTTACGTACGGTTTTCAGCGAAATGTAGATCTTTGCACTGCGCGTGTTTGTAAATATTAAATTTTTTAATCTAATCTGTTAAAAAAAGTTAGGAGCGTAAATCTTTTTTTCATCGACCCACCATGGTGCATTCAACTTTTTATTAAAAATGCTTGTATTTCTTTTCAAAAACAAAAAAATAAGATATCGCCTCGGCCAATTTCATGCCAAATTTATTATCTTCAATTATTACAACAAATTTTAGTTGAATACTTCGTCTTTATATGGGAATCCAGATACCTAAGTTTAGTCTAAATTTGAAACGGCGTAATCTGCCGGTCTGAAAGTAATTATATTTTAGTTACATAAAACTTTTAATGTACTTTTTAATAGAAATACCTTTAAAAAATATTGTTTTATCTAATTTGTATTTTACTTTTTTTTTATTATTGCGTGATTTAAAAAAAACATTAGTTTTAAAATGGCTAAATCGCACGATTTCATCATTTTGCGTGCGTTTTACCAGACTACAGCCTTAAAATAAACTAATGAATATAACGGAACCTGCTTAGTATAAATACCCTTTACTGTTTTATATAATTTAAAATAGTTTTCGGTAATAATAAACTATCGCTTTATTTCCAATATTTATCGGACATCCAAAATTTATCCCCTATATGTTTTTTTTTCTTGTTCAATTATCTTGGAAAATAAAGCCTTTATGTCAATTTTTATCTAACAGAAATGTATTTCATGTGAACTGCCGTCAGTTGACATTATTAGTTCAAAACACATAAAAACTCTCATTTTATTTATTTATAAAAGATTTTAAAGCAGGTAGATAAAACAATGACCTTTTAATGTCCCGTGAATCGTTTCTTAGATACTCGTATAATATTTTATATATATTTTTTTTATTTCTGTTACAATTTTTACTATACTCTTAAAAAAAAAAAATTGGTTGAGTTAAGGGTTGCGGAAAATTGGAAAACGGATTTTTAATTAATTCAATTTTGTCGATAACGTAGAACTGCCCCTGTTCATAGGCATTACACAGTATTGATTTTAACTCTTCAAGCATCAGCTAATGAAAAAACACGTGTACAAAATGATAATTTCCTGTGTGTACATCCTACCTGAACACAGGAAATTCCTAGCTAGTTGGGACCTAAAACAAAGAACCTCTATACATTACAAAAACTGTGAATTAAATAAGTTTTTTTTAATATAGCATTTATTAGATACCGTAAATGTGTTATCACTATTAAGTATTGTCGAAAGTAAAAAAAAAATAGGCTTCTTCTTCACGTGTCATGTCGGGTCCCCCCGACGTTGACGATCACTTGGGAGAAGGCTTCTCTATCCTAAGCAGTGCGAAACAGCTCCTCCACAGTTCTAATCCTGGTCCATGCTCGGATGTTTCGAAGCCAGGAAAGCTGTTTTCTTCCGACCCCTCTACGTCCCTCGATCTTTCCCTTCGTGACAAGCTGAAGTATGGCATATTTATCACCCCTTGACACATGGCCAAAATATGAAATCTTACGGAGCTTAACAGTGGTGAATAGTTCTCTATTAGTATTGGCTCTACGTAATACTTCATTGTTGGTTATCATATCGGTCCAAGATATTCTTAACATTCTACGGTGGATCCGCATTTCAAATGCTTCAAGGTGTTTTATAATATTGACTTTTAGAGTCCACGCCTCTACAGCGTACAGTAAGACGGACCATATATAACATTTGACCATTCGTTGTCTGAGCTTAAGGTTTATATTATCGTCACAAAGAAGATTTTTCATTTTGTTAAATCCTGTTCGGCCTGCTTCTATTCTGCATTTTATCTCAATGTAGGGGTCTAGATTTTCTGTGATGATACTGCCCAAGTACCTAAACTGTTTCACTCTCTTAATATTGATGCCTTTGTGTTGGAGATTTACATTTAGATGAATCTCTCGGCTAAAAACCATAAGTTTAGTTTTGTTTCCATTAATATTTAAACCAAATATAAGCTATGATTGTTTTTTCGAATGGGATACCTCAGAGATCATAATTAAGTCCCTAATTAATATTAATACTATATTATTACATTAAGTTTATTACGAACGTACATATCTTCTTAACGACATTTCGTTGTAAGTTTACAACATAATTTTAATTAAATCTCACATAATAATCTTAATCACGTACAGGGAATGGAGTTTCATACAATTAAATAAACTCAATTTACCACCTCAGAAAATTTGAACCTGCTCGGCTAATTACGCCGCGTCTTTAAGACTAGCCGTGCATAACGGAGCTCTAGTGCCGAAACTTGTAATGGAATTACGACTTGTCAGAAAGATGCGATCTCAAAAATAATAACTAGGCGGAGAGGGTAAAATGCCTTTCCATTTTGTCTCTGGACGCTTTCGCTTCCTCTGTGTGCAAACAATGACAAAAATATTTTCTTTCTGAATATTTTGAATGCATTTTAGTCGACATGTGCATAATAGACGGTTTAAAATAAATAGATAAATGTAAATACAATAATAAAGATGAATTGGTAAATTCTTCTTTTTTAAAGTGTAATACTGTATTTTTTAACCCTAGTTTGAGGGAAGTTTGGACGTATTTATATCACAAATGTTGATGACTACCAACAAATAATAAAAAATAAAACTAAAACAATGAAAAAACTTAAAGTTCTGAATGCTTGAAGGTCAAATTTTGGAAAAATCTCAATAAAGTATAAAAATTAACATATCTCCCAAACGATACAACTTTAGTGACGGAAAGTAAGATCCAATAATTATCAAATGACCTCCTTTATGTGCGGATTTGCTATGGCGGGTTCAGTTCCAGTCACCCTGTATAAGAATTCCATATTTAAATCACCTCTACATATTACTAAGACTAAATATGCTGTATTATATAAAAATGAATAAATGCTGCCTACCTCAGAACAGGTATTTAATATACCTAGTGAGGATAGACAGTATCTAATATGTTTGCTTCTTCTTATGGAAAATCATCGTTGCGATTCTTACTTTGTTGGCAGCTGCCCTGGACAAGGACTGAGTGCTGCAATGGAACCGGTCGCGCAGAGATGCGCCTTCTACCTGCACTGCGTCTCCCTTCAATCCTTCCCTCTAGAATGACTTGTAAACTTTTATATTTTTCGCCTCTCATCACATGCCCAAAGAACTCAAGTTTTCTTTTCTTTATGGTCTTCAGTACCTTTTTATCTTTTTCCATCCGTCGGAGAACATCATCGTTTCGGACTCTATCCACCCAGGAGATTTTCAATTTAATTTTACGTAATTGTACCCTTTTTTCCTGTTTTGCAAACATAACATAAAGTATTAATTTCTATAATAAACGCCGATTTTAGGCACTGAACTGAACTCAACTGAACGTGTTATTTGTTGCACTAGTTTTTGTACAGTACTATTTTGGTACTAGTTTAGGGAGTTTTGCAATACGTACCAACTACTTACATTAATTTTAACAGGACACATTTCGACGCGTCCGTCTTTTTCCTTTTGCAAATTGCTTTACATTATTACAAATTCTCATGTCTTTCTGTTTTGTACAACGCAAAACTTACCGTACACTATTACAAGTGTTAAGCGTAGAGATGTGAACAATTTTATTTATTTATTTATTTTTTTACATTGACACCCTTTTGCCAAATGGCAATTCCAACCAATATTTTGATTTTATTTTTCCATACGTAAGCGAAAACATCAAACAAAATATATTGATGCAAAAATAGAACTAGCAATATGCGTTTATGAATAAATTGATAATAATAATACTAGTCTTAATAAAGAGAAAGGAAAAAATCACACATTACGACGGGAAGTTAACTTTCGACGAGGAAGTTCAGTGCTACGGAATTTTGAATACAAAAAATGTTTTCTGCGTAAAAATTAGACCATTCAATTGTGCTACGAAGTTTCTTAAAAATGTACGAAAAAAATATAAATATTTTAATGAAAACGAACTACGTTGAATGACGTCACTAATTATTTCGAACCGACCAATTATAGTGTCGCGAATGATTTCCGGTTGACGGGAAGACAATTGGCTAATCGGCAGAACTCATCGCGAAGAAAGGGAAGAAAACTCAACACGTCACACGGCAGAGTAATTTCAAAAATACAAACTCTAAAAAATCATAACGCTGATAATACGATACATAAAAGTGTAAAAAAAAAAAAAAAAATGTTTTTTTTATTTTTAATTTATTATATTTTTTCTTTGCATTTTACAATAGGTATACATAAGTTACAAGTACAAAAATAAAACCCACAATGGTATGGCCTGTGACAAAAATTCAAGAAATACCTGAAAATGGACGAGATGAAAGTCAGAATCATCGGCGCGCGTGCATGATATGTATTAATTATTATTTTTTTTTTATTATTATTTTCTTTTATTTAGGAAACATACAGTACAGTTACAAAGTTTAATATTTTACACAATTAGACTTATCTCTAATGGACCAGTGAAGTTTCCATATTATAAAGCAATTAAATGTAAGGTTAATTATGAAAGTATAAAAAAGAGAAGGAAAAAGAAAAATATGAATGAAAGTTGTTTAAAAATTAAAATTGAAGTGAAAAAAAGATATTTTAAAGTTTGTAGTTTGTAGTGAGTATTTACAAATGGAAATAATATTAAAAATAAAGAATAAAAAACACGCTCAGATGTAGAGATTAATGTAGAGGAAGCGAGGTACGTGTACAATAGGAAAATAGCATGTACTACAAATACCTATAATAACATGTAAAATGGATTTGGGAAAATGTTTTCATTCATCTGCCACAAATTTTCTCTCCAGATTCTTAAGATTCGTCACGACTTTCTATTTAAATTTAAACGGTCACAAAGAGAGATTTTTTTATAAGTTTGTACTTATAGTAACATAAATGATCCATGTTTTTTAAAAATAAATAAAGAATGTTTATTTTTAAAAATAAAATAAATTACTTAATTCAATTAAAAATTATATTTAAAAAAAAATTTTCATGCTACTGATAAGTCGGCCTCGTGGTGTAATGGTCAGCGCGTTTGCCTACGGTACAAGAGGTCTCAGATAAAATTCCCGACATAGTTGAGATGTAATATTTATTTGAAAGGGTGTTTTTACACTAGAATATTTCATAGTCCCTGGACCGGTACCTTAAGCATAAGACTGATCATATTATGTTCATGTAACAAAAATGCTCAAGATACGCTGCTATTGGTGTACCAAAGCAGTGTCTTATGCACCATTAGGTGTGGAAAGGGAATGATGATGAAATTGTACAAAAAAAAATTTTTGTCATGCAGTATTTCATAGACCCTTACTAATTTATAATTGTTGATAAAAAAGTAGTATTTCCCTATTGGAGTTATTCGATTGTTTCAAAAAAGAAGCGATTATTCGCAGCGCAAACGGCACCCTCGTGACGGATCTCGTTGTTGCGAAATACCCAGTGAAATATTTGCGGAAAGCGTGACACGTCACCGCTCAGTCGAGTCCACCGGCACCGCCATATCTCACCGCTTTGCCACCTAATTATTTATTGGTGTTCTTAATGTTTCTTTTACAGAATTAGACAAACGCATTATTTTCTTCGACCGGAGTAACATTTGCAATTTTCTTGATGGGTTTTGAGGGCGAATATCTCATTCCACGATTTCACGTAGGTCGTACTAAACAGTTATTATTTATTATACGGCACAACTGCCTTTTACAATAAAAATTAAAAACTAAAAATCAATATTAAAGCATGGGTATAAAAAGAAAAAGAAAAATAACAAGAAATATATATTTATACAAGTATGTATGTCAGCATACAAAAGATATAAAAATATAAAATGAATAAACACCAGATCATTAGCATAAGTAGCTTTTGCAAATAATTTTAATCGTTACTATAGAACATCATAAAATATTTATAAAGAGATGGTTTGAATTCACAGAGACTCGAGTTAAACATGTCGATATGAGAGGTACATTCGTTTCCTAGTCTGTGTATACGCGGTATATGTGAGTGACAAAGATAGTTGGTTTGAGAAGGGTGACAATAATATAGACTATTTTGTCTAGTTTTACGTATTGGTATGTTAATATTTATTAAATCCAAGAGTTCGCAACAATCGAATTTAAGATAAATGATTTATGAACCACTGACGTCGTTCTAAGTAGTTCGTTTGTATTAAAATATTTTTTATTCATTTTTTTGTACATTTTCGGGAAACTGCGGTACAATTTAAATCTGCTTTCCTTCCATTCTGTTTACTTTTATTTGCTTTTTATGTATATATTGATAATTGTTATGTTTTTTTTCATTATGTATTTTTGTTTAATTTAATTTAGTACGTACTATTATTTGGCATATGATTTATTGCTCCTATTTCTTATATTTCTTACTATAGCATTGAGTGAGTTTCTAGAATACATATCTCAATCATCATTTAAATTATGCTTTTATAGTAGATATATTCTTTTTCTGTTGATTTAAATGATACTCTTATTACTTTTTTATTAATACTACTATATTTTACTATTATTTTGTTGATTTTAATGATACTACTATTTTGTATATTTGATTATGTGTGAGATTCCTAATTTGTATAATTTATATTTTAAAAATTATTTCTGATTATCTTTTTTGCATTGTATTCTTTGGAATTTGATTATTTATTACATTTATCTTTTTTTTCTAGATTGTTATTCTATGTCATAATAATTTGATCTATTTAATTTTACCATGTATTTATTGTGGCTTGACACGGGCATAGCCTAAAAAGCCTTAATAAGTTCATAAATACTTAATTTTGTAATTTTGAATGAATAAATAAAATAAATAAATAAATAAATAAATTTAATGCTCCAATTTTTACCGCGCGCAAGAAAAAAAAATTGTATCTAATTTTCTGCAGGGCTGAAGTTCCTTATTGGAGTTTTTCTGTACTAGGAAACCTATCATTTGTTTACATTGTTCTTTTTGTAGTATATTTTTTTTACACGGTGCTGTGTGGAACGTACCCCCGTGTAATAAGTGGTTTCAGTGTACTGTCGTACAAAATTCGCGGCTCTCTGATGTTAGGGCCCCGACATATAGCCTCCGCCATACTTAACTCCGGTCTTCCCGAGGGCCGGCACTCTTCAGGTGAAGTGCTTTGAGGGTTCCCGAGAGGCGGTAGGCGTGTCCCGCGGCGTAAGGACCATCGACCCGTGCACTGTGCAAGCTGTGACGAACGTCCCTTTAGTCGGTTGTTACTTGTTTCCTACTTCCGGACTTGGTTAGAGTGCCTGGGAACCTTTTGCCTTGGTCGCGATATCTATTATCGTGTTTTTGTGCGGGGAAGGGCAAATCAAAATAACTTAAAAGCTACAAAAACACCACCAGGGCCGCTATTACAATGAGAAGTTAGCGGAAGAATGGGAAAGTTCTATAACTCTTCTGTATTTCCGGGATTCTGCCATTAGATTGTATGAAAATAACCAATGTAGTGGTGTTCCCTTTGCGCTGTGTAAAAGTGGCACTAGAGCAGTGATTTCTTTATACACTTTAGGTATCAGGGGCGAATCGTGTATAGAAGCGATTATGCGCAGCTTACCACTATATTTGACTCACCATAATAATGTTTTGCTGTAAGTTTATTTACAGAAAAACAAATAATAATTACTATTTATTTTAAATCATTTCCACCGTTTGTATTTTTATCCTAATATAAATATTAATATTGATAAAGCGCGCCCAGCGCCTGCGGTGAGCCAAGAAACGAGCCGATTATTCCAGCTTATTTTTTCATACAAATACGTTTACTATATTTTGAATGTCTTAACCCCAGTGCTGGTTTTTTCTCCTAGATTAAACTTGCGATTACACAAAATATTTGAAGATTCTTGATTTGGAAAACATTATATCAAACATTATTTCTTAAGGGCTATTTTTCTTTGAGATGGTTTTTTTGATATAAGACTATAATTACTTTCATGCGTCAACTTGCAGGACATATGGCGCTCGACGCGGCCGTTTTTAGCACTATTAATTTCTAGAACAATTCGGCCCGTTGACATTTCAATTGAATACCTAATATCGACTGAATTCATAGTGCTATAATTATTTATTTTTGAATTAGTTATGTATTTAAGTAATGGATAATATATCTATATAATATAATATATCACGACTGACCATAATAATCTTTTACTGTAAGTTTATTTACAGAGAAGCAAATAAATAATTACTATTTATTTTAAATCATTTCCACCGTTTGTATTTTTATCCTAATTGTAGCTAACGCGCGTTGTGGTTCCGCCGCAGTCACTAACGCACATGTCCCGATCCTCTGGTTGTGAAGCAGCAGAGGCTAGGCGATCCTGTTAACTCGTCAAGGTCGGAGATGTCCTCAGAAGGGCCTCTTACTTCGGGTTGAAGTTGCCGGTTCGCCGTGGTCAGGAATCCGTAGGGGGAGAAGTCCAAAATCCAAGTCCAGGGTGAAGCGAAGGTGTCGAGCGAAGTGAAGTAGAATCGAGTAGAAAGCCGTGTCGGGGAGTAGCGAGTAGAGATGAGTATAAGCCAAACGTCAGAGAAGAAGTGATCGTTTATTTTTAATAGTCCGTGTTATATACTGTTCGCGCTACGTGCCCCACCATTCACCCCGCCGAGCGGGCCTAGCCGTCGCATGCCGCGCGGAGAGAGAGAGAGCGATAGAGAAAGCCGCCCGCCATCTCTACCGGTCTCCCTCCATCATTTTATCATATAACCATAGAATTAAGAATAGTCCAGAAACCGCGTACGAGCATCAAACTGAAGGCGACTAAACTACTCAAATGAATAGGTTTACGTTTTGACCCATTAGTTTCTTTGTAGACGTCGCTCAGTACGCAACTCCTGATTTGAATTCAACTATGCCGTGTTGTGTCCTCTTAAAGTGTAGAAATACTGCTAGGATCTTTAAAAAACAGGATGGTATCACATTTCATTGTAATTAGCAAATGAATGTGTAAGTAGCAAATGAATGTGTAAGTAGCAAATACATTACTTAAAAATTGAATTATTTTTCCATCTGTCAGATTGTCGAAGAATGAAAATAGACATTTCGTTAGTGTTGCCAGGGTAGTAATTTTTTTACCCTACTTTGCTCATCTAATGAGAGAACTAATGAAAATTGGACCTCGGATTTAACAACTCTTTGGTGGACATTTGACCAATATTATCTTTAAAACATCAAATATTATTTAACATGATATAAAAATTTGTTTTATATTTTAAGTTCAAAGTTTATTAATTCAATTACTTTTATTAAATGACCCTTTACTTATCTACTCATCAATCTGTGTTATGATTATATTTCTTCCCGTCGTGTGACATTACGCAACGACATCGCGAATGCGCGCGGTGAAAGTGGGGCATAGTGGGGGAATTTTTAGACACAGTCCGATGTATTCAAATATGATTCTACGCTCCTTCTGGACTATTCTTAATTCTATGTCCAACATCGACTTTTGAGCTTAGCAGGGCAGTATTGTACCAGTTCAATAAACGAGCGAGAAAAGATTGAACTAAAATCGAAGGCTTATTTAATAATCCAATACAATCCACAAAAACCGCATCAGATGCTAATGTATGCTATCTCAATATTTGTGTATTGATTGTTAAATGTGTGTTCTTCATATTGATTTTGTTGTCACAGACGACCCAGTTATTTTAATTTATCGCTTGTTTAAAAGTGACGCTTATTTTCAATCAATAAGTAATTCAAGAGACAAGTTTTGATTGAAGATAACTCTAATTGCTTCTCGATAATTTATTTCTCATCATTTTTATTTACGCCTCTGTGTCAAAATACACTTGACAATTAATTTTATCGTATTTTAAAATCAATTTTGTATCTTTACTAACAACTTATTTCATAAATATAAGGCGATTGAATTTAAGTAATGTGTGATTAAAATTAATTAAGCAGCTTTAAGAAATGTTTTGATATATGTGTGCTATATTAAGTTGGTTCATAACGTCTTAGTAACTAATACAAACTTTTAATAACATTACAATTTTTTATCAAAATCTCAAGAACACATTTTTTAAAATTGATTTAAAATATTATTAATATTTAAAGCATTAACTTTGTAGTCAAACATTTCACCTAAGTTGAATTATATAATACTTAAGTAAGTAGAAAATAAAAATAATCTTATGAACTGTAGCATGTACATTTATCATAATTGAGGGAAAAACCAATGGTTAAGGGCGAGGCTAAGTGTTTAATAGGTAATGGGGAATTCAGGTATTTATATTTGAATTTCGGAAAAATATAACAAAGTAAGTATTTATTGACATACAAGTATGTATTGTGAGATAGTTAATGAAGCTTTATAGTTTTAATATATTGAGTTTTTCTACTGACATTTCTTGGTGGAACTGCATTTTAATTATAATAATAAAAATACTTTATAGTTTTATTCCACTTTTATTTATAATTATTTTATATATTTTTTTACCAGTGACCGGGTTTCGTCGTGACCGACATCGTCAGACTGGTACTGGTACACCAGTCTGACGATGTAGGTCACGACGAAACCCGGTCACTGGTAAAAAAAAATATAAAATAATTATAAATAAAAGTGGAATAACACTATAAAGTATTTTTATTATTATAACTTTATAGTTTTGTAAATTTAGGTAATTGCTGTCTAATATGGAGTTCTACAAAATAAACACCAAATCAATTAATCAGTAAAACTTCTCATTTATGAGTAGTTAAGTCGCCTTCTGTTTGATGCTCGTATGCGGTTTCTGGACTATTCTTAATTGTACGGTAATATGATAAAATGTATGAAATAATAAAAATAAATAAATAAATACATACACATTTTCGTAAATATAAATGTCGATTTTACTTTATAGACAGTCGAAGATCTGTTGCGATCGTAATCCCCACTCCGATGACAGTTGACTGTACGAGTAGTGTACAGTACCTACTTAACTGTTATTCACTGTTTATCGGCAGTTATTCGGGAAACATTAGGGAGAAAAAACGCTGTATAGTTTGTAATGAAGGACCGTCTAGTCTTTATAGTCACACAGCTGAGTTATTGAGGCGTACCATAAATTGTACTTTCTTTTACATTTATGACGAAAAAGTAAAAATGATCGATTATTTTCTATATCAACATTTTTTTTAATTTGTCCAAGTTTTTGTAGACGTGGATCGGATCTAACCCATTGGGAGTTATTAAAATTAACATATTTGGGTCATTTAATTGCGACTGGTGGGGCGTTTGATTCCACAATTCAAACTAATTTTAATTGTAATTATAATAATAATATTATTTGGCTGATTTAAATAGCGCCATTTTTGTAAAAAACCACCTCAAGGGCGCTTTACAATTGTATACCTAAACTTACATTCTTACTAAACTAAAGTGATACATTATATTTCCAGATTTAAAATTGAGGGTATGATAGTCTAAAGAAGTGGGATTTTAGTTGGGATCTGAACTGACTGGGACTGTCGATGATTCGTAAGTTTGAAGGCAATTGGTTCCAGGCAGAGGGGCCGGCGGCGGCAAAAGCACGATGTCCAAATCTAGTGTTTGGGGAGCGCCGGATTTCGACAAGTTTTCCTCTTCCTGAATCAAATGCTGACCTAAGAGTAAATTTTCTTTGACATGTATTTTCCCTAATACAAAGGTCCGATAGGTATTTTGGAGCCATTTCATGAAGGGATTTAAATACTGTCCAGCAAAGCTTGTATTTTTTTCTCTCTGGGCTTTTTACCCAGTGCAAATCCCGAAGATGTTGTGAGATGTGAGAATATTTTTTTACTCCCGTAATAAGCCTCGCTGCTGCATTGAAAACAGATTGAAGTTTATTAGTTTGATATTTTGGGAGATTTGCGTATATTTCATTGCAGTAATCTAGACGCGAAACGACATAAGCATTTACAAGTGCTTTAGTTGCATCTATAGGAATATTTCTCCGCACGGATTTGATCTGTCGGAGATGGAAGAAACTATCACTTACCGTTTTGTCATCGTTCGTCTTGTTAGGACATTATCAAACTAGCTGACATATTCACAGAGTTTTCTTGAATCTCTCGAACTTCTCGATTTTAGAATAGAATAATGACGAACTTCAAAAACAATCAAAACTTTTTATTGCTCACTAGTTCGACCCCATCTAGAATACGCATCTCCTATTTGGTCTCCATTCTACAGGACTCCAATTGACCATATCGAGTCTGTTCAACACCGTTTTTTAAGAAATGTGGCATGGTTGCTCGGATTACAAAGGGGTAATTATTCATGATTTGAAATAGAGCAATCTCTTAATCTATCATCATTGAAGAAACGTAGAACTGAAATGGACCTTATATGCAATTTCAAAATACTTAATGATATAACTGATGTCACGTTTCTACTTTTTTTACTTTTCTCGTTACTTTATTTTTTGTCCAGTTCTTGATCTACGTATTTAAAAATCCTCAAAAGTTGTTAAATACCCCCCATAAACTTTTAGCACTATAATGCACCAGTATCATTAAACTGTAATATTATTGTTAGTATTTAAGGAAACTGTGTGATCACGCCATCTGCCAGACGCTGATGGGCGATTGGATATTGCTGGTTCGTGGATTTTCGTAATATTTATATTCTTTGCCACCGAACCCTAATACAAATGAGTACAATTACCTACCTTGTACAGGAATTCTTGGCACCTTATTGACCTAACTTATCTCGCGGCAAGCCTTCTCTGATCCTGTGGTCGGGATCGGCACTTGTCGGTTTCTTGATTATTAATGTGCGATAACACGTCGCAATGACTTGTTGATCGCCAAAACAAATTATTTGAAATCGCGCTGAGAATATAAAAAAATCACGTGTGCACTCATTGAGGTATATATATGGTCGTGTGTGTTTAAACGTCGGGTTATGTCGACTGCCTAGTAGGTTCCACATAAATTGCTAAATATTTATCCGCGTTGATATCGTTCCATAAAAATCGTCTCGTGAGAACATTTTTTACTTCACGCTCGTTTTGGATAAATCCTCAGACTAACATGGTATGTGTAATGCACAGATAGAGTAAAAGATTGTACTTACAGTTTTATTATCTTTTATTAATACAAAAGATACAATATATAAACTTAACTAAACTTAATATAATAGAGAATGGAAATACGAGTAACTCAAGGAATCTAATTTGTATAACGTAAAATAAAGCAGTTAAGAAACAGTATGAAATTGTAACAATTAAAATTAAATCAAGTTTTTGTCTAAAGAACGTGTATCACCGAACACAGCCAAAACGCTTCTCGTCCTGTCCGTCGCTCGGACCTGGCGCGCGACGTCGCGTGTGACATCTATAGTGTTGCCACATATATAACTAGAATAAACATAAAAGTTCGAAATATGTTCCCTCAACCTGTGGCCAATTGGCATATGTTTGATAGAACGGACTAAAGTCATTTGTGAGCATTCCCCGGCTACTTTTTTACTCGCAATTACTAAAATGCCTATATGTACGCTAAGATACTGCACAAATCGATCTGGAAAAGCAATAGTAAAACCTTTCACCGGCAAGGAATGTTCTTGATCCATTCTTGTTTAACATAGCTTTTAACGTCAAAAAACGTCTTATTAATATGTTACCAATTCGTGAATTATATCTTGTCTTTGTCCTGCTCAGTTTGTCGGGCGTAAAGCAAAACGACAAACAAAGATGAAGCGCTTACGGAAGAGAGCGACATCCTTAATAGAACTAACAGTAGACCGATATAAACAGTCCGTGCTTTTTACTGTACTGCTTGTTTTGCTTGTCAAAGTTGATGTGATATGATTTGCTTTGGGGACGACTTTTTAGCTCGGATTTGTATATAGTGTTATCTCTATATATTATATCTCAATGTGTGTAATCGGTGACAGCTCAGTTGTTATTCGGTCGGAGAGAAATAGTTTGTACCCACAATAGGATAATTGCAACATTTTCACCAGGGCTTAGTCAGTTGGTAGCAATAAATTTAACACCGCAATCTACAGTAAATATTTGAGTTAGTTTGATATTTTTTATTTTATTTATTTAACAAATTTCCCGACAATTTCCAATTTAAACAAAACATTTAACGAAAAACAATAATAATACAGTAACAAATAAAACTTGAACTCAAATTTATCAGAAAAAGAATGAAAAGTTTGGTGGAACCACCCGGCCAGATTTATAACTCGGTTCTTCCTTCATATATTTACGATCACATCCCTCCCCCTTCACTGTCTCCACGCGTCCCGAGTACCAGAAATAAGAAGTTACGCTTGTAGTAAATTACTTAGCCGTGCCGCTGTTTGTCAACATTTAATTGCCTTGTTATAAATTTTCCCTCGTAATGATGCCCCGTGATATAATTACCTACGAGTCTTCAACACACCTAATATAGTATTATCTAAGGACTGGCTGCATCGGGTTGTGGTCCTGTGGCTAGTGTCTCGGACTCAGGGACCAAAGGTCTGTGGTTCGAATCCCACTCTACCCCAAATTGATTCCATTTTCTAACAAAACATTCAAGTTTGTAAGTGAAAATTCTTGATGGAAGTTCATTGTAATTTATTATATAAATAAAACACGAGTGATACTTTAATCCACAAATTTGGAATATCCAGTGACCGGTTTCATCGCTTTCGCGACATCTTCGAGACTGGTATCTTTATTAAAGAGTTAAATGGATTTATACAAAACAGAGGTAAGGATAGATAATTCAAAGTTATATGGAAGTAAATTAAATAAAGTTATTTTTATCTTAAGGATCATTATCAACAAATTTTCTTTGGTAAATCAACTCATAAGTTAACCCAAAGAAAATTTGTTGATAATGATCCTTAAGATAAAAATAACTTTATTTAATTTACTTGCATATAACTTTGAATTATCTATCCTTACCTCTGTTTTGTATAAATACATTTAACTTTTAAAAAAAGATACCAGTCTCGAAGATGTCGCGAAAGCGATGAAACTGGTCACTGGATATTCCAAATTTGTGGATTAAAGTATCACTCGTGTTTGATTTATATAATACATTTTCTAAAAGTGAGTTATTAACAACTCGTTGAAAATGGCCCCTTAAAATTTAATATTTGGGTAAATCATATAAACGCAAATATTTCTTTTTAAAAATTGAAATGTTTCGCTTCTGACGAATATTTGGTTTTCACCTTATAAACAAATTAACAAATAACAAAAGGGTTGGAGAATATTTTAAAGAAGAAAATATGTAAGTCTAGGGCTTATGCCTTGTCATTGGCTGGTTTAGGTGGCCACGTTACGCACTGTGTAACATTCACCATTTTGCCTATGTTTGAACTGTCTACAAACATTTGGAAAAACTCGAAATATTGTTATAAAACCAACTGGTCCAACAAGAAATTCAAAAAATAGAAAATTGTTTTCATTTCATAAAATAATTTAATCAGGTGAATCTGTTCACAACAATAAAAGTATCAGGTCTTCAATTTCACTACAATCAACAGATGGAAGAATTGAAGAAATGTGTATGTTCCTACCACGGTACCACAACTCAGATCTTAATAAATAAAAAAAATATATTATGGTTCACAAACAATAAACAATACACATGACATTGGTATAATAATTGCAAATTGTTATTTTAGATATTGTTGTCAAAAAAATGTTTGTCGCAAGAGGCAAAATTGGCAGTTCACAACGGAGTCCTGGTCCCGACCCTAATGTATGGGAGCGAAGTATGGACTTGGAAAAACAGGGATAAAAGTAGGCTGAATGCTGTCGAAATGCGAATGTGTGGTAAAATTATGTACGATAGATGCACAGATGTTGAGATCCGTACATTATGTAAGGCTGAGACTAGCATTATCGACAAAATCAAGAAAGGAGCTCTGCGCTGGTTTGGTTTGGACATGTAGAGCGAATTAACAGCGAAATAACGGTTAAGAATATTTACAATGCGAATGTTGATGGATGCAGAAATAGAGGAAGACCGAGAAAGACTTGGCATGACCAAATCCAAAAAATACTTGAAGATGGACCTGTCAAAATTCGAAATAATCGGCGCGCGTGCATGAGATGTATGAATGTAGAGGAAGCGTGATCTGTATGCAAAGATAGAGTTATGTGGCGTTCTACCCTCTCTGCCTTGTTTGTTGTTGTTGTTTCATCAATTATATATGAACACAGCGTGCATCCACACATAAAGAAAAAAAAAAGTTTATACTAGTTATTTTTCAAATTGGCTAGCTTGATTGAATTCTATGATTGTATATTAATATAAATAAAAGTTATTACAATAAATTATTACTCACAAGTTATTTCAGATTATTTTACTTAACTAACATAAGTGACTATTTGATTTTATAAATGGCGTTACAGTTTTCTTGCAATTATTTAATGTATCGCTAAAGATATCAATATCAGCATTACTTTCTACATTATTTTACAATCTTAACATGCGTGATAATGCATTAAAGTGCGCCATATTATTATTGAAGGTTGGAAGATAAAATGTTGTGTGCGATCTCAATCGCCGACATTCTCTAAACAAAATGTAAAATCAACATAACAATTAATTATTTTATAAAGGTATATCAAGTCTAAAATCTGTCTCCTAAATTCTAACTTATCTAGACCAAAATATTCTAGGCCCTGATCATAAGACTGAATATGTAGTTTATTTAAGTGTTTTCTAATCTTGATTTTTTCCTTTTTTACAGGTAAGTCTTCAAAAAATATTCCGTTACAAGTCAGCACGCAGCGTCTCGCTGCTATTTAAAATGCAGGTAATAAAAAATAATGAGTTTTTAATTCATCATCATCAGCCATCTCTTGTCCAATGTTGAACATAGGCCTCCCCCTTTAGTCTCCATATTTCCCTATCCTGAGCCAACCGCATCCAACCACTTCCCGCAACTCGTCTTATGTCATCAGACCACCTTGTCCGAGGCCTGCCGACACTTCTTCTACCCGTTCTGGGTCGCCATTCCAGGACTTTTTTGGTCCATCTAGAGTGTGTGATTCTGGCTATATGACCAGCCCAGCTCCATTTCTGGTCGGCAGCCCTATGGACCACATCGGTGATCTTTGTTCTCGCTCTAATCCATGTATTGGTTTTTCTGTCTCTCAACGAAATACCCAGCATTCTCCTTTCCATGGCTCTCTGTGTCACTGATAATTTGTGTAATTTTTTTTTTGTGAACACAAAAGTTTCACAGCCATATGTCAGTACAGGGAGAACACAAGCATCAAAAAGTTTCTTCTTTAAGTAATGTGAATACTTGGGAGATTTTAGGATAAATGAGAGCTTACCAAAGGCGGCCCATGCTAAACCTTGCCTTCTTTCTATTTCTACCTCTTGATTATTTTTGCCGAGCTTTATTTCATGTCCTAAGTATATATAACTATCAATCTTTTCAATTATTTCTCCATTTACTAAGATGTTACATGATTGGTTTGCATTACTCATTACTTTAGTTTTTGAAGCATTCATTTTCAAGCCTATTTCCAGGGATGCCGTATTAACTTCGTTTATCATGTTTTCGAGTTCTTTCTCATCTTTAGCAAATAGGACTATATCATCTGCGAATCTGAGATTGCTAATGAGTTCGCCGTTGATGTTAATACCCTTGTCGTTCCAGTCAATAATTTTGAAGACATCTTCCAGAGCTAGTGTAAATAATTAAAGGTACTTAATATTCGTATATTACCACTTACCCACTTTTAAGGTCTACTGGTTTCGTCAAGACGCTAATAACACTAACGTGTAAATCCCTAGACACCTGGACGTCCAAATTACCTTTGAAAAAGGTTTTCCCTCTGTGTTGCAACATATTTATACCTATAATATGTTCATATACCACTGATTTTCTCAAGCAATTTTCTTAAGGAGTAGCAGTCGCCACATTTAACAGTATGAAGGCTAAATAGATGCGAAGGTTTTCACGGTCACTGTTATCAATATGTTTCTTTTTTGGGTGATACCGTATGTGTTGGGTTTGTTCCGACGTTTCACGACGAACACAAAAGAGCGTCTAAACTTGGGCATCCTGACAAATCTGCAACAGCGGAACACTTTATAGACACCGGACATTTTTTCGCCTTTGAACCCGAAAATTTTGCATAAACTCAGTAATTACAGTGCACAAATAATAAAAGAGGCAATTGACATACACAGACACCCAAATAACATATACAAAGATGACGGGCTTAAATTAAACTCAACATGGTTCCCAGCACTACATACTACAAAAATGAATAGAAATATGCCTACCGCCGACTGCGACACGGTACAAATTACTAGTACTTAAACACACACTTTTTGTCTACGAATCACTCAGCTTACCCTGAAGATGGCTCCTGCAATGGTAGCCGAAATATATGGATGTTCAAACGTAGTCAAAATGGTGAATGTTACACAGTGTGTAAAGTTTATAAGGCGGCCTCCGTGGTGTAGTGGTCAACACGCTTGACTCACATGCGGAAGGTTCCGGGTTCGATTCCCGGTGAGAACCCAAAAAAATAAAATGCGATTTTTCTCAAGCCTGGGTTTTCTGTGATGTAATTCACCACTGTAATTAGGCCCAATGGCCTGTTGTGGTGCAAAGAAAAAAAAGTGGCCACTTAAACCAGCCAATGACAGGTCATAAGCCCTGTAAATGCCTAGATTTCCATATTCCCTTATTTAAGGTATTTTCCATCCCTGTTGTAATTTTTTAGTTTTTTTTTTTAGTTTCAAAGATGATCATGTTGATTTATATATCAAGCATTGTAATAAAAAAATGAATTAACATGCCAGATATGAATGATTTTTTTGTATTAGTGTGTGGCTTATGTATAAGTCACTGCACAACTCTGCTCCAGAATATCTAAGGGAACTCTGCATTCCAGATGAACTAGCTGACAGACGTCTTACGCTCAGATCAGCTACATCTACGTCGAAAGGAAAAGTTATTATACCTCTACGCAAACAGCGCACTAAATTCGGCAAACGTGCATTTGCGGTCGCAGGCCCTACGGCATGGAATGCTCTCCCAGCAGAAATCCGAAACTGTGAGAGTGAAGTGATATTTCGGAAGAAACTTAAAACCCACTTGTTCTCTAAATCATTTGAATAAATTCTTAGCATGTGGTGGAAAAGTAATATGAAAAAGTACATTATTTTTCTTAAATTTATTTATTTATTCACACTCTTTATCAAAATACAATTCCATGTTCACTTTGCCCAGCTAACAAGGGTACATACCCCGTTCCAAGCTAGGCAATTACATTTTAATATATTATAATAGTTAACAAATTAATATAGAGCACAGACAAACAGAATATAAACTTATTCGTATACACATTTTGATTCATATACATACAGATATACACATTTATACACACATATATATAAATATACACATATATACACATGTACATACACATACGTACATACACCCATGCGCATACACACATTCATAAAAACATAGACAATTTATTTATGCGAAACTTCATGGTTGTCATGTATAAATATATTTTTTTAAATTATTCTTTATTTTTTATATTTTATTTTTGACTTAAAAAGAATTGAATTAAAAAGTTAAAGTTAAATTTATATCTTTCTATAATCACTTTGTAAAGCGCCCTTGAGGTATTACATTACGAAAATGGCGCTATATAAGTTATCCATAATAATAATAATAATGAAAAATCATTCCTTAGACGTTACTACAAAGTTATGTCGTCACTTTTGCTGACAACTGTCACTGGACTAGGACTATAATACCTATCATACGTTCGAATGTTTGAAAAATGGCCATCAAAGAGTGGGTTTCCCATGGAAAATTAACATGCATTCTTATCATAATACCCTTTAAGAATTCTGGGATTTTATTCTTCCTGTGACTTCTTCTTTTACGGATTTTTCTTCATTTCTCTTTCGTTTTTCGTACAGCGCACGGGCTAGATTTTTCATTAGAGTTAATTTATTTTTGAACACTTTTTTGTTTCAAATTTACGGTTATACGTTGGCCAGTTTTGGGGTAATCACGTTATCGTCGGGACTATTAACCCAGAAAAGGAGAAGGAAAGAAGATTATACATATCACTAGCGGACCCGACAGACGTTGTCCTGCCCGAACGTTGGCTTGCCTGCTATTACTTTTTTTATTAATAAGTAGCTTCCTAGGTACTTGTTTATAGTTGAATTCCAAAACATAAATTAATTTATTTTTAAATATAGAATTCTTTTTGCAAATTCTAAACTCGGCTCTTATCATCAACAGGGGTGCACTTTATTCATGAATGCAATTTTCATAAATGTATTAAATGTCAGTAAATGTTGTTTTAGTTTTTCCAAAAAATCAGTAAAAAGTAATAAATGGGAAGAAATTTGAAGGAATGTAAGGAAAGAATCTGATTGGGATCCATAAAAAGCAAATGTTGTTAAAAACAAACTTTTTCAAACACAAAAAAAACAACATCCTTTCATTTTTTGTATATGCATTCTTGTCGAATGCAACCCTGGTAGGTCAATGGAAAAAAGATTTATGATTCTAACTCTTTTACAGATTCGATTGAAAATTTTAATATCTTCGAACACGCGCAGCGCAAATATCTACATTTTACTGAAAACCGCGTGTAACTTATTAAGCCGTTTAGGGGGAGTTCAGTGACATTACACGTACAGAGGAATTATATATATATATGTGTTAAGATAACGAGAAAATTTGTAAAAAGAGGACTTAAAGAAAAAAAATATTTACGATGAGGTAGTAGCCTCAAAACCGGCCGACGTTTGACGAACAGGGTCCCGATTACAATGGGAAGTTAACAGAGTGTATTTCGACTGTCTATAGAGTAAATAGAAATTTATTTATTTTTTATTTGTATTTGGGAAAACAACAACAGTTTTTACACATATTATATAAAGAAAATAAGAATACATATGAACGAAAATCGTGAAAACAGTCAATAAAAATTTTCAACGGTGGTGTAAGATATTGATTAAGTACATTATCGGTATCAAAATAAAAGCAATCAACAATTGTTAGGCACTTAGAAGCTGCAAATAAAATAAAAATACATATACTTGTATACAGTTATAAAAATAAAGTTAATAGAAACAAGATAAATTTAAATTTAAAGAATAAGAAAAGAAAAAAGTTAAATAAATATAATGTAAAAGGTACAAAAATATAATAATAAACATACGAATACATACATTATTACTGACATCGTAAAACTAAATGGGTGTACTGTCTATAAGGAATTTTCTATATTTCATATAGGAGAGATGAAAAATGTCTGCGTGACCGGAGAGAACAGTATTATAATAATGACATGCTCTAAAGAAAAAGTCGTTTTTTCTTGAGTTAGTCCTAGGAACTGGCAAATTAAATGTAGTATGGAGTCTTGTTCTGTCGGGTACAAGGTATTTTAAAGAACTTGTAAGTAAAGGGCAGTCTCCGGCAGTTTATGAACTAAAATGTGTTCGATTGTATGAGCATTTTAAGTATTTTCGTCGGTAACTTGTAATTAAAAAAAGTTGTATGTATATACTATTTTTCGTAAAGAAAACTTATTTTTACTTAATAGATAAAATTTAAGATAACTTCCAACTTTCCATTGTAGTACGGGCCCTGTAAATTAAAGTGGTTTTTACAAATGCATGAACGAGAATGTACGTCGGACTTATTTTGCTTTAGACGTTTCGCTGTCCCAAAACTGAACGGATTTGTTTGATTTTTTTTAATATCACAACGAATTTTTCTGTGCTGGTGCCTTTTCCGCTTTTAAAATTATTTATCATATTTGCATACCATACGTCCGAAGGTGGCAGATAAAACCCGGCGTTTTTTTGCGTTTTTGGATGAGAGACGATTTATCGAAAAATCAAAGCGATGGAAACACGCCAATGGTGAATGTTGCCTAGTATCTGAAATAATTCAATCAGATGAATCTCTTCACAACGATAAAGGTTTCAGCTCTTTAACTTCACTAAAATCATCAGATTTTATTTATTTATTTATTGTGGATAACTTATGTAGCGCCATTTTCGTAATAAAATACCTCAAGGGCGCTTTACATTATGATTCTATTGTTAAGTTAATTTAAATGGAATTTAGATGGAAGAATTGAATTGAATTTCTAGACAAAAGACTGGATTTCACCCCCTCAGGAGTCATTAGGATTACCAAATTACAACAGGGATGGAGAATACCTTAAAAAAAGGAATATGGAAGTCTAGGCATTTACAGGGCTTATGACCTGTCATTGGCTGGTTTAAGTGGCCACTTTACACACTGTGTAACATTCCCTTATTACACATGATAAAGGTTTCAGCTCTTTTACTTCACAAAAGTCAACAGATGGAAGAATTGAAGAAATATGGATGTTCAAACATAGGCAAAATGGTGAATGTTACACAGTGTGTAAAGTGGCCACTTAAACCAGCCAATGACAGGTCATAAGCCCTGTAAATGCCTTGACTTCCATATTCCCTTATTTAAGGTATTCTCCATCCCTGTTGTAATTTGTTAACCTATTATAGTGCTTAAAAAATCACTGCACCAGTGCTGTTAACCAGGAAGAAAATACGGGAATACGTTTGTATTTATTCATTTATTTATTTATTTATTCATTTATTAGTTTATACATGCATTGTTACAAAAATGGCACAAAAAACACTGGCAAATTCTGCTTGTACTGGGAGTAGGCTCAGTATATGAAGGGTCGGCAAGCCAGAAATATTAGTATGCCTAATGTTGCAATAGGTTCCTATATGGGCAAATGCCTGTTCTAAGAAACCGATTTGTTGCGGCAAATATGGTTTTCTAATATGTTTCCTATAAATAAAAACAATATTGAGTAAATAGAAAAACAGTTATAGCCCAAAAGAGAAGAAAAGAAAATAAAATATATTACAGTTAACATTAAATGTAAAAATACAATTAAATATACAAATATAAAGCATACACACTACATACATACATATACACATACATACATATATACACACATATACATACATATACATATATATACACACATACATACACAATATATATGCACATGCGAAAATACAATGAATTTATATATGATTCAATGGGATAGCATAATATTTAGATTACTATCCTCAATATAAAGAAAATTCAGACCGCGTGCCTTTCCTTTTAATAAGGCAAAATGTTATACAAAATGCTATAATATTAAGACACGTTTTAAGTATTATTTTTACATTTAAACTAAGATTGATAAACGCCACCCCGTTGAGATTTTTAGTTCTCTATTTGTCCGTCTGTCAATCTGTTTGCTTTGTTTTGAACGCATTTTATTTTTTCATCTCCTGTCGACGCGCGTCCCCCCTCCCCCCCCCCTCCGCTGTTCCCGGATTTATCCTTATTATTGCTGCTTTTATTCCGCCGTATTTCGTTCCCGTTGATTAATGTACACTTTTGTCGGGTGTCGGATGCGCTCCGCGGAGAATGGTTAATGAGTGTTGGCCTTTTTTTCGGCCAGTATAAACAGCGTTTGAAAAACCGAATATTTAAAATTAAAATAGAGCGTCTTGGTTTTCAACTCAGAGTAATAATTCGCTAGAGAAGCCTTTCAGCTCTATTGCATAGAACAATAGCGTTCCAAATTTTTGGTTTGGTTTTAGTTTAACCACAAACGTGTATCGGACGGTTTTGGCTTGCGCTTGCAATCTCAACCTTACCTACTGGTGGATTTTTTAAAGCTAGCGCGTTCGCAACACTTCAGCTAGGGTTTCCTAGAACAGCGGTGCCCGTATCTTAACGGCCGTAGTGAACGGTGATGCGGTGGACAGCCGTCGTAACCGGTGACTGGAGAGTGGTTTCCTAGGAAAACGGTATTGATAAATGCTATCATCATCATTGCATTTGACATCCATATACAGCGGAGATATGGAACAATTATACGCAAGCGGCATCCAATAAATTCAGGGTCTCGTATAATTATTCCGACTGCCCAGGCACTGCAGTGCTTTCGAAATGTTCACAGCTGGGCGGGTCAACACCTTCGCTGCCCTACTTCGCCAGAGAGCCTGGAGCCTATGGGAACGCCTGAAAAGCTCCAACGACGCGCTTCTCCAAGCCACTGCAGGGTGGATCCATTCACCCTTGTTCGATCGATGGCGGGATATACTGAGACCACCATAAGTGCTTCATATATAAAATTAATAAGATCATTTTGATGTAATAACTTATATTTACATATAAGTTATTAATTTTAAAAATACTTGGTACACGGACTGGACAATATGAAGATGCCCATTACTTGGTGAGAGCGCTAATTGGTCAAATAAATAAGTGGAATTGTACCAAGTATTTTTTTAATTAATAACTTATATGTAAATAAAAGTTATTACATCATTACAATGGAATTCCATCAAAAATTGTCAGTAAATAAATTAAATTAAAAAAAAAAAGATAATTTTGTTTTACATTGTAGAATTGCCTCTGCACTATGAAGCCATTTTACCGGAATATATACAGGTGTTCTTTAAACCCTGTCACATCCGAAACCACGATGATCAGTAAGAACAAATAGGCATATTAGCATATTAAAAAAAAATATTTAGATCAAAGAAAATTTTAAAAAATTAAATATTAAGAAAAACAAATGGATGCTAACTTCTGCAGGGGAGAAGTGAGGGGAGCTCGGTTGTCGGGGTATCAGGCTCCCCCCCCCCCCCTCGTTTCTCCCCTGCAGAAGTAAGCAACCATTTGATTTTTGATTTTTTTAAATTTTATTCGTTCCAAAAAAATATTTTAATGTGTCAATATGTCTTCTTGCTTATACTGATCATCGTGGTTTCGGATGTGGCAGGATTTAATGAACACCCTGTATATATTTTTTTAAGATGATGATGATGATGATACTTGCTTCTTTTTTTTGTAATGTTCATCATTACGGTACGCGTGCTTAGTACAATTAATTGCCCGACATTTAAAAATTTTAACATGCGAGATTTTAACTCTACTTCAAGTTAGGCTGATTGTGATCTCGGGAATACGTCTCCCACATCGATTTTCTCATCGTCATCTTTGGCAGCTGTCCACCGAAATTCATAGCTGTCGACGGGACTCGATTCTTGACTATTAAAAGCTCATCAATGTAACAAATGTTACATAAAAATGTCGAAGCATTCTTAACATTTCGCCGGGAATAGATTAATATGAGTTATGAGGTATTTTTATTTATTTATTTTGTTCATTAACGCCTAAAAGGCATTTACAAAAAAAAAAAGAAATACATGCTAACATACTAAATAATAAACAGTATGTACAGAAAAAAATTGTGAAATTAGTTAAAAAGGATATGATAAAAAGTTTTACAAAGTAAAAAAAAACAATAATAACAAAGGTATGAAAGAAAAACAGTAAGCATATAAAAAAAAAATGAAAAGATATAAGCTTGTGAAATAAATTCTGTAAAGCAAACAATAAATAAAGTGTTACGGAAGCAAGAAAGACATTTTTAAGTTAAATTAATAAACAAGCAAGCATATATTATCACGAAAAAATAAGAAATAAAAATATGTATCCATGAAATGCGTATTTGCCAATACTACAATGCAATTTGATATAATAGTAAAAAATAAAAAACAAGTTTAAGGTAATAAAAATAAACAAGTATTTTTTTTAAATTTATGAAATTGAATTGTCAATAATAGTTTGACGAGCAGCTACAAATAAACTTGATATTTTGGACTTATAAGATGGTAAAGAATTGGACAGAATGTCTGCAGCCGTTCCATAAGTGTTACCTAACCTACGCAGTATGCAGTCTCGGTATCAATGAATTGTTTTGTTGGTTGGAAGAAGTACTGGAGCAATGAAACAATAAAGTACTCCTAGTGTTGACAGCAGGTACTCTAAAATTAATCAATTCAATTCAATTTTCTTTGTTGTTGTGATGATTCTTATGGCCCCGTTTACATTGAATTACCGAGCAATCAGCGACCGTCTTCGTCGGATTAATAGTACAAAAACATATAAAAACTTGTTTTTAATTACAACAACAATAAACCATTACGCTGTTTCCCCGAAAGGGTAGGCAGATATGATAGAACGCCACATCACTCTATCTTTGCATACAGATCTCGCTTTCTCTACATTCATTCATTTTCTTGTTTTTATTTATTTTTTATTTTGTCTTAAAAGAGTACAAACAATACATGAATGTCCTAATATTAACTTCCATGTATTAATTATTAAAATATATAATCATTATTAACAACACAAAATAAACTTCTTTAAAGCCAACTGGGATACGATACTTTTTAGAAACTTATCTGCTACACACATGTTTTTTCAACTTAAGTTTAAATGTAATTTATTTTTTCATACACGCGCCGATTGTTCTGACTTTTAACAAGTTCATCTTATAGTATTTGTTGGATTAGGTCGTGTCATGTTTTTCTCGGTCTTCCTCTATAACTGCATCCATCAACATTCGCATTGTAAATATTTTCAGCCGTTCTTTCGCTGTCCATTCGCAAACCGTTAAGTTTAAGAAAATAACAAGTAAAAAATTGTGCAAAAAAATTAAACATAAAATACCAAAAAATTTACACTATGAATAAAAAAAAGAGAGGGGATGGGAAGGAAAGAAGAAGGAGAAAGGAACGACTCAAACATTTAGATAATGACATTTCAATCTCGATTAAAATGTAAATAACGAAGGGGCGGGGTTCCGTGGTTCGAATCCCACTTTACCCCAACTTGATTATATTTTATAATAGTGAGTTATTTACAAGTCTTTGAAAATGGCCCTCAAAATGAAATATTTGGGTAAATTATAAGAACGCAAATATTTCTTTGAACAAAAAGAAAAAAAAAAGTATCTAAGGGCGTGAGTCGCACTTTGTTTTGTAACAAATGGGTAGCATTTTTTTAATGAGCCATTGTTTTCGTCAATATTAGCCAGGCGCTCAACGGAATCAGTTCCGCGGAGTGTAAACTTTTAGCGTTTCGGTAGTTTAAAAACGTGTTCGAATTTGTAATGTGATTAAATTATATATTTACCAACAAACATAATTTGATCAATATTGGTAATAAACAAAATGTTCAGACAGTTATAAACTTCAAACCTCGGTTGAGGGCCAAAAGTAGTATGGAATATATTTTTTAATAATTTTTACATTCAATGTGATCTAAAATGCAACTTTTTAGACCCCTTTCACTTTGATGTCTAAAAAAATTAAAAACTTTGTACATCATCGGCCCACTTCAGTGTACAAATCTGTTATCCAGTGTACAAAACCCATAAGGTAATGAGCTAATAAATATTCTTTAAAACATTCTCCCTTTTTTTGTGTTTTTTAAGGTTTTTTTTTAATTGAAATATTTCATTGTTTTTGGACTTGGCACCTGAAGCGTCACGACTGATCAACTTACCTTCGATGTATGTAAAATTATCTGATTCGTTGCAACTGGAGTGCCGATGCAGTGCCCTCCACTATTTATTTATTTGACACTTTATATACATATAAGGGCGGGCATATTGCCTTAAGGCAATTTCTTCCTACCTATCCAAACCGTTCAGTTTGAGAAAATTATAAATACATGAACATACTAAATCTTACAATTTTATACAAAAATTAAAAGCAAAGATTAACAAAAATAAAAATATTTTTAAAAAAATTGACACTATACTATGAAGAGAGGAGAGGGGGTGGGAAGGAAAAAAGAAGGATAAAGGAACAATTTAAATATTTAGATTGTGACGTTTCAATCTTGACTTAAATATAAATAAAGAAGGGGCGTCTACATTAGTGGGTAGATTATTCCACAATCGAGCGGCTACTACTTTGAAAGAGGAGGCAAGAAAATTAGAGCGATGACAGGATATTAAAAGGGTTTTCTCGTCACCAGAACGAAGAGATAGTCCGTGTTGCGAAAGAGGTGTGATGAGCTCTCTCAGATAATCAGGCGAAGTGGGATTATTTAAAATATTGTAAAGAAGTGATAGAATGTGAATGTTTCTTCTATGCCTGATACTGAGCCAGTGTAGTTGCGTGCGATACTCGGTTATGTGGTCAAATTTGCGAAGATTAAAGATATAACGAATACAAATATTCTGCAATCGTTCTAACTTATCAAGCAATTCAGAGTTAGCATCTGGATAACATACATCCGCGTAGTCAAGGAGTGGAAGAAGTAAGCTCTGGACTAATGTTTGCTTAACATTAATTGGCAAGAAATTCTGTAATCTTTTAAGTGAGTGCAAACTGCTATAAAGTTTACGACTAACTTCGTTAACCTGATCGTGCCACCCTAAATGCTTATGAATGATAATACCTAAGTTTTTGACTGAAGTCATGAATGGAATTTCTGTACCATCTATTTTAAAAGAGTAAGTGTGGAAAAATTCACTTTTGAAAATTCCACTACGGGTGCGGATAAGGAAATGATGATGATATCCATGGACGGTAGGTCCACAAATAGAAAAGCAATCCTTCTGATCAACTCCTCCCATGCGATTCTCAGTCTATCTCAGAGGTTCCCAAACTTTTTTGTGTCGTAGACCCCTTGCCATGTTTTTCGGTTTTTGGTATGTATTATAAATTTTTATTATTTTTATTTTTCTATTATTATTTTGCATATTTTTTTGATTACCTGTATATTGTTAAATATTTTTGATTTTTGATTTATATATCGAAGAGTCCCGACTTAACACGGAATTTTCTAACAAGTCGGGACATAAAACACATACAATTGTGTCTATGTAAAGTTGTGTATTTTGTGCATTAAATAAAAATAAATAAATAAAAAATATATTCATTGCACGTTACTCTATACATCAATATAACAATATTCATTGCTGTTGTTAATTTTAACTCATATTAGTTAAAATAAAACTGAAATACTCGGCATTCAAAGACAAACTGCGAGCGTTTTACACGAAGAAAGTTTGATAGCTGAAGGTACGATGTCGCATTCGATTGTAAAAATCGAGTGCGTCGAGTGCCCCGCCCCTTATTACCTGATATTGATTTTTCATAAATTTTTAACTGTAGCTAAGTTTAGTGTTAAAAACTTAAAGTTAAAACAAATGTTAAGTTTTATACATTTATTAATTGAATTTAAATTAAAACTACTCAAAATAAAATTTTGTATCTGTTATATAAAATAAACGTAACATAAAATAAACTAAGCAATAAGTAAATGTTTTTAGTGGGAAGGATGAACCTGATAGTTTAATAATAAATTATCAACATTTGGGGTCAATTTTGTCACATTAAATATACATAATGTCATATCAAATTCTAGAACATCCAAAGCGAATGCCTACATCCTCAACTTACACAATTTTATAAACATATATCATAAATTTTTTACTTCATAGGTACTTTTATAAATTTATGTACATGTCTTTATATTATAGTAAAATTGGGGGTCCATGAAATGAAAATGGGGGTCCACGATAGTGGATCTCAACATAAACTGATAGTAACATTTTACAACAGAGATAAATAACATTTAAGAGAAGGTAATATAGAAGTCTATAATATAGAAGTCTATGGTTGAGAAATTACCTGGTCCATGAAGAAGTATAGAAATTGAAAAAATTATATTTTTAGGCGTTGCCTAGTCTAGTATGTAGGTGAAATAATTCAATTAGATGAATCTCACCCGCATAAATAAAGGTTTCAGCTCTTTAACTTCACAAACATCAACAGATGAAAGAATTGAAGGAATATAGATGTTTAAATATAGGCAGAATGGTGAATATTACACAGTGTGTAAAGTGGCCACTTAAACCAGCCATTGACTGGTCATTAGCCCTGTAGATGCTTAGACTTCTATATTACCTTCTCTTAAATGTTCTTTATCTCTGTTGTAAAATGTTACTATCAGTTTATGTTGAGATCCACTATCGTGGACA
>NW_028279535.1:0-49866 GCF_059751315.1 Micrasema longulum | reverse complement strand
TGAGGGGCTGGAAGAAGACAGATGTCCTGGCTGCGAAATATACGAGACTGGACCGGCTTCAGGACTGTGGAGCAGATTTTCCGGGCAGCACAGGACAGAGATACTTTTGCCAGAGTGACTGCCAACGTTGGGGATACCTGACAGGGCACTAAGAGAAGAAGAAATATGTACACTATACTATGAAGAGGGGAGGGGTAAAGAGGGAAGGAGAGAGGATAAAGGAAAAACTCAAATGTTCAGGAAGTGACAATCCATATGTGATTTGAATGTGAGTAAAGAATTTACTTACAGTGTACATCTAGAATTTGAGAGGCGTTTAACATGGAATCTGCTTGTTCTGTAGGAGCTGCAAGTTGCCTGGCCTCACAATTGAAGGAGTGATCATGTTCCCAGCGAGTGGCCCAGAATGATAGGCGAGAGAGAGTTGTATATGTTCCATCGTCCTAAAAAGCAAACATACAATATTAAGACATGTTCGCAGTATTGGAGTATAGGTTTCAAGCCTTGATCCCCTACTCCACTAAAGACATCGAAATTCTGGAGTTAAAGTTTAAAGTATAATCGGTTGGGGTGGTGCGAGTGACACCGCTTTAAATAGTGTATTTGTTGCACAAAAATCCATAATTAAAATTAAAACGTACGCGTTACCACGATTAATTCGCCGGTTCGTCACCCGCGTCTGCCGCAGTCAAGCTTCCCGGCGTAAGTGGGAAGCCGCCCTCCCAGACAGAGTCAAAGACAAAGTCGGAAGGTAGGAGCACAGCTGCGCCGACCGCAAGTCAACCTCAATAGCCCTGAAAAGGACTTTCCACCCGGTCCAAGTGGTGCAGAGAGGCGAAGGCAGTCAGCAGGCAGAGCGGAGCGAAGAGCGAAGTGCAGGAGGGCGAACAGGGCGGAGAACGGAATAAAACACGTGTGAACGTTCAGAGTTAGGAACTCAACTGATTTATTGGTCAGAAACAATCGCCTTTTAAAGCGGTGCGCGTCGGGCCCCGTGAGTCAGCCATCCCACCCGCGCCGGCTGCCTGGGAGTGGTGGGGGTAGTTCTCCCCCGCCACTCGCTACATGCCGCCGGCCGCAGGTGGCGTAAATACGGGCGCTCAATGCCCGTACGGGCCATTTCGTCGGCAGCCGCGACGCGCGCAACATGACAATACAATACATTTTATTGGCAATACGATATAGGCCCTTTTCAGGGCCTTACAAACATGAATTACATAAATACATACATAAAAGGTAATCTCTGGCTATATTTCCCCGGTATTACTGAGGCCAGGCTCGAAAGCGAATCATTTATCTTTATTGGGAGCCTAGCGCTCAGCCACACAAATACCGGGTTCCTAGCTACGTTTATTAATTCACACATTTACATATATCATTTACATCACTTTCATTTGTCCATTCTAACGTTCTTTGTGTGTCCGGAACAAAAATAATACTCAGAGTCCCGATACAGACATCTACTGAATAATTATTCCACAAATCTCAACTTATGACACCAAAACAATTATACGCTAAAACAATACTCACTTACAGATTCAAATACTACTCTTACTCAAATGAAAGACATTACCCCTACAATACATCACATACAAATAATATAATCACTAGATCCTCAACACAAAGACAACTTAAACAAATACAAACTAATACAACTTTCGGACAAAGGGATTTTGAGTATTATCAAATTAAAATCTAACCTACTTCCACTATCTATTAAAACAGTCAGTAACGAGAAAATGTTTAAAAAGGCTATTAAAAATGGATAGTGGAGCTAGGTAGAAGTAAAATGGATTGTCTCATTCGCCCCAACCATTATTGAATCAACTGCTCCACAAATGTGCAAATAAATAAAGCAGATTTAGCCAGGATAGCAATTTTAGGAATTACCTTTAGCTCAGTAGACGTGAGGGCTTGATCGGCTGGGAGAGATTGTGTACCATTGGTCCAAGATACGGCAGCAGGAGGACGAGAGCCGGAAGATTTGCACTCCAAGGTAACTTTACTACCCTGGACCACGTGGTGTTCTACCCCTGATATGCTGATGTCAACTGGTAACACTGCAAAAAAATGTACCTTTTGGTTTAGAATCATGGATCAAACGTCCGAGGTTCGAACCCAGCTCTCTCGAAACTTAATTTCTAATTACATATTACAAATCACAACAGAGATGGAAAAGATTCAAAGCGCCTATGATTTACTTTTGGCAGCTCTCGTGGTGTAATGGCTAAAACGCTTGCCTCACGCACGGAGGGTTCTAGACTTGATTCCTGGTGGAAACGCTAAAATAAACATGTTTTTCCTGATATTCACCACTATTCTTAATGTATTGTGGTGCAAAATATACATTATTTTATTTTATTTTTTAAAAAAAATTATCATAGAACACAATTATATTTTTTTATGTCCCGACTTGTTAGAAAATTCCGTGTCAAGTCGGGACTCATCTATATATAAATCAAAAACATTTATTAACATATTAAACGATTTACAAAATAATCAAAACAACTAAATAATAATAGAAAAATATAAATAGTAAAAATTTATACCTGTCAAAAAATGGAATGCAGAAAAGTGATATAATAATACATGGCAATATGTTATTAATAATTTATTATTTCCCTATAGTATTGGTAAATCAAATGCAGTTAATCTCGATCATCAGTTACAAGGTAAGGTGATCAGCCTCACGCTTCAGGTGCCAGTCCAGAAACATGAAATATTTAAGTGAAGAACCACCTTTCTAATCAATATTTCATCTCGGCCCTTAGGAATCGAACCTGGGACCTCAAGCATGGTAAGCAAACACGCATATTAGTATTATCTTTTAACATACATTGAAAGTGATTACGGCGCATCTTTGATCAATTTTAATATAAAATCACTACAAAAAAGGCGCCTTACATGTGATTAAATTTTTCTTTTCAAAATTCTAAATAATATAGTTGATTCGCCATATCTTTTACAAAATATTGGTTTCCGCTGTCCTCTTCGCTATGCCAGATTAAATTCCCTTTTTTTATGTACTCACTTGTAAAAACAATTATACCTCGAATTCAATCATTAGACGTACCTGTAGAAATTATAATGGACTCAGTATTGATGTAGACATTTTTAACTGCACCTTGCATTTGTACAGAAAATTTCTTCATGGGGTCGATTATTTGGGATAGTTGCTGAATCATCTTGAGTGGTTTATGCTAAATATATGTGCCGCATGTAATGTATATGTTTGTGTATGTTTTATATGTGCGTTCGTGTGTGTGCGTGAATGGCTCGGAGTGTACATTCGGTATTTGAATTTATTTATTTTATTACCTCCATGGAAAACGCAAATGTTGACAATTATTCTTTTCTCACTTGAAATTCTTATTTATTTATTTTTTTTGTCACATTTAATGTTTATATCTTTTGTATAATTTATGAAAACTTAAGTGGTCTTTTTATGTAAAAAATTGTTGTTTTTAATACTTATTATGTATGACTGTATGTTTTCTGAATAAAATAAAATAAAATAAAAAATAAAATAAAATAAAAAATAAAATAAAATAAAATACTGAATTGTAGCATGGATCACATCATAATAGTCGCGAGTGAAATGGTGATTATTAAAAGTATTTTGGGGATGAAAGACGGTGACAGGGATGGACAGCGCGAGAAAAATAGAGCCAAAGTTACTAATTTGTGAATATGCCTGGTTTTAAGTAACTATCACGCATAATAATATTATTATATTTTATTTTTTTAAGTTTAACTATTTTTAAATGGCGCATAAATAAGGTCGACGTCAAAATTATCGTCGACTAAATTTAATTTATTCGCAATATTATTAAATCTGAAATTAATGTATCAAATATTTTTGTGTACCAGATATTATATTATTATCTTATACAGGTGTTCTTTGAACCCTGTCACATCTGAAACCACGATGATCACTATGGGCTAGAAGACATATTGGCATATTAAAAAAAATATTTAGAACAAAGAAAAATTTTAAAAATAAAATATTTAAAAAAACAAATAGTTGCTTACTTCTGCAGGGGAGAAGTGAGGGGAGCGCGGCGCAGTGTCAGACTGCCCCCTCCCCCCTCCTCGCTTCACCCCTGCAGAAGTATGCAACCATTTGCTTTTTTTGATATTTTATTTTTTTTAAAGAAAATGAGAGCGGTGGGTGGGTATTAAAAGGGTTATCCCGTTAGTAGAACGAAGAGATAGTCCACGTTGTGATATATGTTGGAAGAATATCTCTAATTGACGTTGTTGATCGATAGTGTTTCGGCGGTACGCCACTATAGCAAGAAATTACAACATTTAAGTGATGCATTTGTTCCCTACACTTAACTGTCAAAAAGAAATTGCCTTAAGGCAATACGCCCGCCCTTATATGTATACATATTGTATATGTATATAAAGTGTCAAATAAATAAATAAAATACTCCGATAACACCTTCCATAATTTTTCTCTGTCAACTCTATCAAACGCTTTTGCAGATCGACAAATGCACAGAAAAGCTTTTGGTTTTGGCAAAAAATTTCTCTGTCATGTTTCGTAAAGCAAAAATTTTATCCACATATCCTCTTCCATTCATAAAACCCCTCTGAATATCCCACACTCTATCCTTTGTAACTTTTCTTACTCTCTCAATCAGTATTCTTCCATACATTTTGCCAACAGCGCTCAAAATTCATCATACAGGAAATATAATAAGACTCATCAATCAAATCATTAAAAAATCCTCGAAATAAAAAAAGCGGTCAAACAAAATTTAAATATTAAAAATAATCAATTAAATTTAAGTCAAAGTCCTATTTTTAATATTTTCCCTGTAAAGTCTAACCCTACTTTAAACACAATTACCCCCTCCCTTACCCCTACCACTACCCCACCATAAACACAATTACCCCCTCCTCTATCCTTATCGACACCCACTGTTCACTGTTTCTTTTACGTATGTATATTTAGTTATTATATAACCCTGAAGAGGGCAACGTGAGTTGCCGAAACTAGTCGGTTGTGATAGTAAATAAGTGGTTCAGAAAACAAAGTAATTTTATTTATTTTTTTAAAATACTTACATATAAGGTCCAGTTGTATGTCCACGGTCATGGGCTCCTTGAGGGCTTCAGAAGATGCTGAGCACTTGAGAGGTTTTCCTTGGAATCCCCTTTCCACTTCCAAAAGCAGACGGTTTGTGGTTACAGCAGCAGCGCCTTCTCCAGATGTTGAAACATCACCTGGAACATATGTTTATTTATTTATTTACTCAAAAAAAAAAAAAAATACAATATTACAACTAAATACATTTTTTTATAATAATCAAATACATATATTTACATTAACGTTTCCCATTACGTAAAAGAAATAAACAATTCTTGTGTACATAATGGGGAGTGACGTCTTACAATAGATTATTTTATTTTAAACAATAATATTTTTAAAATAACATATATGGGCAAAACAATAATTGTATACAATATATTCAAAAAAACGAAAGACCTAAAACTTTGATCTAAACCATGCCAATCCAACTTCATCCCACACTGTTAAGTCGCGAGGAGATCTACGAAAAGCCGGAAGATCTATCCCAAAAAATTCCAAGTCGTGTGATGAATTGACTAATCTAAATATTCTGGACATTGGGGCATAAAAACCAAAGTTGCTCTTAGAAGATTTTATAAATAGCAGATTTTGACTTCTGGTGACACGGTTGGGAACATGAAAAGAAGTTGATTGCAACAGAGATGGGACATTACTTAAAGCATTAAGTATTTTGAAAATGCCTATAAAGTCCATCTCAGTTCTACGTCTCTCCAATGAAGACAGATTAAGAGATTGCTGTATTTCAAAATAGGAATAATTAACCTTTGTAATCCGAGCAACCATGCCACTTTTCTTAAAAAACGGTGTTGGACAGACTCGATATGGTCAATATGAGTCCTGTAGAATGGAGACCAAATAGGAGAAGCGTATTCTAGATGGGGTCGAACTAGTGAGCAATAAAGAGTTTTGATGGTATTAATATTTTTGATAAAACCGAGAAGTTTGAGAGATTTGTTTACAATATTATCAATGTGTTCACGATAGGAGAGTTTACTATTTAAAGTAATGCCAAGATCCTTTATTGACAGAACCATTGGAAGGGAAGTATTTTTTAGTTTGTAGTTGAATTGTATAGGTTTTTTTCGTCGCGAGAAAGATATTATTTTACATTTGTCAATGTTAAGTTGAAGACAATTGATGTCGCACCATTCATTAAAACAATTAATATCATGTTGAAAAAGAAGACAATCATTGGGAGATTCAATCAGTTTAAGTACCTTGTTGTCATCAGCAAAAAGCCAGAATTTTGTATTTCGAAAAACATTGATAATATCATTTATAAAAATATTAAATAATAATGGAGCAAGGTGGGCTCCTTAAGGTACTCCAGAAGTAAGAGTGATTGGAGAAGACAAGGAATGACATATATTAAATGTAAAAATTTTGTGTAGTTATTCTGAGAGACAGATTATTCTTTATTGCATTTAGATTGCTACGAACAGCAAAAAATAAATTGTGAGGCCTAAAGGGTGATATTTCAAGGTGTCCGAGATCCCAATAAACGAAATTTGTATATTATAAATAAAATAATGTAAAATAAACCTGTCATAAAAAAAAATGTGTCCCATCGAAAAGTCTTTAGACTTAGTGGGTATCAAATTGTTATATGTATTTTAAATTATCAAATAAACGCTGCTCAGCAGCACTGAAACTGAAACTGAAGCCTGGAGGGCCGATCAATTCAGGCCCGCAGGGCCGATAAAACAATGTCCGGAGGGCCGATTGCATAAGGCCCGAAGGGCTGAATTTCCTAGTATGTAACAGTTGGTGAGAGCCGACTGCTCCCTCTTCTAGTAATAATAATTTAGTCTTAAAACAGTACGGTTAAAAATTAATAGCACAGCACAAAACGTTTTTTTTTTTTTTACCTCCAATTTCTTTGTCTCCAACAGTCCACACGAGCTGAGGAGCGGGCCTCCCACCCTTGGCCTTGCACTCCACGCTAACCTGACTTCCTTCTAGCAGCCCTCCCAGAGCGGACCCTCGGCTGACCTCGTTGCCTACTTGGTCGAAGACGTTTAGTGCTGTAGGCTTCACTGGAAATAGAAAAAAACTTGTTTATCGTCATTATCAGTTTCTTCAACATCGCCATCGGCATCATCATCATTCTCCTTTCCGCACTCAGTGGTGATACGGCACTGCATTGGTAAACCAAACGCGTCATAGTTCGATCACTAGTTACATGAAGGAAAAGTGATCAGTCATACACTTTAGGTGCCAGTCCTGGAGCAATAAAATATTGCAATTCAAAAACCTCAAGAATGGTGGGCGAACGCGCCAACCGCTACACAGCGAGGTGAATTTCTCTACACGCGACTTCCTTATTCAGGATTTTTACCTAAGAGCAGCCATCGAGTCGAAAATACTCGTCCAGGGTTCTGGTTAAATTAGAGGTATTACAAAGTACAGATTCAGCTTTGTAATTTGTAATACCTCGGTAGATAAACACAGACGAAAATTAAGCATACCGTCTTAGTAATTGTCAAAAGTCATGTAAATATCATGCTCAAGCGAGCATTTTTTATTTATTTTTTTATTTTAATTTGTTCATTTTGTTCATTAACGCCCAAAGGGCATTTACAAAAAATAAAATACACGCTAACATACTAAATAATAAACACAGAATATACAGAATAGTTAGAAAGGATATAATAAAAAGTTTTACAAAGTAAAAAAAAAAACCATAATAACAAAGGTATGCAAGAAAAAACAGTAAGCATATAAACAAAAAATGCAAAGATATAAGCTTATGAAATAAATTCTGTAAAGCAAACAATAAATAAAGTGTTACGGTAAGCAAGAAAGACAAATTTAAGTTAAATTAATAAACAAGCAAGCATATATTATCACGAAAAAATAAGAAACAAAAATATGTTT
The DNA here is from genome assembly GCF_059751315.1 of Micrasema longulum. Classification (NCBI taxonomy): domain Eukaryota; kingdom Metazoa; phylum Arthropoda; class Insecta; order Trichoptera; family Brachycentridae; genus Micrasema; species Micrasema longulum. Next base: position 41,888 of record NW_028279535.1, on the reverse strand, counting down.
ATATGAAATGCGTATTTGCCAATACTACAATTCAATTTGCCAATACTACAATACCATTATCCATAAGGACAATTAGTAAGTTCTCACAATATAAAATTGCTATTGAGAAATGGATAGTGGAGGTGGGTTGCGCACGGATCGATGAGTGGATCAAGCCAGATAGGTAAAATGTGTGTACTGTTTATGAAATTTGTTCTATTGATCTATATAAATTGGTTATGTTTTTTATGATTATTTTAGTGTATATTGTTTATTACGTTAATGATAATAAGGTTAATTTGATTAATTACGTTTTTTTTGTTGTTATTATTATGTTAACTTTGTTAAATAGCTAATTTAAGGCATGTTTCACATTTTGTACAATGTTTCCCTCGGCACGGGACACCCCAGTGAAGGAACATTATTATGTATAAAAAAAGAATACAAACAATGTCAAAGTATAAATAAATGCTCCAAAACGTATTTTTTTAATCTATACAGAACACAGCGCGACAGATTGGCCTTTCTTCGCGGTTGATTCTTATCAATATTCGATTTTGTCCGCAGAATAAAATCGTAAGTGCATTATCGAACCACTTAGGAGAATAAAATGATTGACAGGCATACAAATTTATCGAATTTCTTCTAAGTGCCGTTTCCCCTTTCATTTTGAAGAAGGTCTGTCAACGCGAAAAGCATTTTAGAATTTCATACGACAGTCTTTGTCCGCATAAATAAAATTAAAATCGCAAAGGCTCGGAAGTATAATAAATCGGCACGTTATTATTTTACTAGCTGCATTCATATTTAGCAAATATTGCTTTGGTGTCAACAGTAGGGAAATTCAGTGTTTTTTTATTTGTTAAAAGACTTTCAAATTAACCCAAAAGCAATAAATTTTTTTTTATTTATTTGTTGTTTTACAATTTTATGTATGATTTTCTTTACATTTTTTTTGTTTATTTACAATATTTTCGTTTACATTTGGTACATTTTTTATTACATAATATAACAACAGAGATTAAATACATTTTAGAGAAGGTAATATAGAAGTCTAGGCATCTACAGGGCTTATGACCTGTCATTGTCATTGTCATTGTAAATGTCCCGATTTTTAAAAATCACTAAGATAGACCGGATCTTGTCTTGAGGTACTAATTTTTATTTTTTTGTCCTAGATTTAATTTAATTTAGTTGTATTTTATTTTATCAGTGCCTGTATTTATTATAAGAAATTGTATTTACCATCGTTAGAATGGACTGCATAAGTCCGTCAAATAAATCAATTATCTGGTTTAAGTGACCACTTTACTCACTGTGTTACATTTACCATTCTGCCCGTATTTGAACATCAATATTCCTTTAATTTATTCATCTGTTGATGTTTGTGAAGTTAAAGAGCTGAAACCTTTATTTATACGGGTAAGATTCATCTAATTGAATTATTAATTTACCTACATACTAGGCAACGCCTGCATTTTTTTTCAATTTCAATACTTCTTCATGGACCAGCTTGATTTATCAACAATATTTTGAGTTTGTCCAAGTTTTTGGCCACTTAAACCAGCCAATGACAGGTCAGAAGCCCTGTAAATGCCTAGACTTCCATATTCCTTTCTCTGAAGCGTTCTCCATATCAGTTGTAGTTTGTTAACGTTAACTTTATGGTGAAACATTTTACTAAATGTTATTGAATATTTGTGTTTAACCATATTTGTACTTGCATCAAAATGTGAAGGTGGGGAAGGGAATCGGTAGTGTATCTTCGTACTCGCTCGGGAGAAATTATCTTCAACCACGACGTCATAATAAAGTTATGTTACTTTAGTGCGTAGAAATGTGTATCGTGACGTACCTTTCCTCTTGTTCCATGTCGATGTACTTATCCAAAACTTGAAGGTGGGGGGTCGGTAGTGTATCTTTATTATCGCGGGAGGGATTCGGCGCTAGAGTTTGGCAACGAAAAGGCTAACGAAAAGGCTCGGGAGGCTACGCTCAAGAAGACAGCCCCTGGTTTCGCTGATTTTCCGCTCCATTTTGCCAAAAGGAAAATTACAAGCAGGACCCTTCAACTCTGCAACGATCGTTATTTGAGTTAACCTGGAAGTATTACTAAAATGTTTTTCCCTGCAATTTTCCATGGCTATGATTTCAGGAGAACGCAGAAAGCTGGTTACGAGCTCACCCAGATTATCACGGGTCATGGTGGGTTCATGAGCTACCTGAATCGCTTCAAGCTTTCCGAGATCGACAGCTGCCCATGCGACGATGAAACTCCTCAAAATGTCTCTTACCTGTTGATGCATTGCCCCTTTTTTAGCTTTCAAAGACAACAGCTGGAGGCGCGATGCAGAAGCCTGGGTGAAGATCTAAGCGAAATCCCATCGGTGATAGGTAATAAAAAACTCACACGAGAGGTAGTATCATACATGGTCAATATAATGCAGAAAATTGGTAAAATAAACCAAAGTAGGGAACAAAATGCCGAACACTCTTCTAGTGGAACGGCAGGCCTGTTGACTGCTGCCAACAGGCCGGCTTCTCCTGAAGAGTTTTCAGTGGTTTCCTCACATGAGCAAATGCCGAGAAGTTCCTGATTTGCCCACTTTAGAATATCCTTCCTGTTCCCAAAAACTTCGCTAAAATTTAAAGTAATTTAACTGCAGAAAAATCCTCTTTTTGAAATAAAAACCTTGTAGAATAGTCCAGAAGGAGCGTAGAATCATATTTGAATACATAGGACTGTGTTAAAAAGTTCCTCTACTTTGCCCCACTATCGTGAAGTCGCCGCGTAATGTTGCCAGATGGGAAAAAATATAATCATAAAACAAATGTAAGTTTAATTTCTCTAAAATTTTATTGTGCACGCGGAAACATTGATTGACACAACAGAGTAGATAAGTAAAGGATCATTTGATAAGAGTAATTGAATTTATGAACTTTAAACTTAAAAGATAAAACAAATTTTATTTGACGTAAAACGGATATTTTTATAACATGTTAAATAATATTTGATGTTTTAAAGTTAATGTCGGTCAAATGTCCACCACGGCGTTGTTTAAACCGACGTCCAATTTTCATTAGTCCTCTCATTAGATGAGCAAAGTAGGGTAAAAAAAAAAAAATGTCTATTTTTTTTTTCGACAATCTGACAGACGGAAAAATAATTCAATTTTTAAATAATGCATTTGCTACTTACACATACATTTGCTAATTACATAAGAAATGTGATCCCATCCTGTTTCTTTAAGATCTCAGCAGTATTTCTACATATTAAAACGACACAATACGGCATAGTTTAATTCAAATCTAGAGTTGCGTACTGAGCGACGTCTAAAAAGAAACCTATGGGTTAAAACTTAAAACTACTCTTTTAAGAGTAGTTTAGTCGCCTGTTTGATACGCGTATGCGGTTTCTGGACTATTCTTAATTCTTAATTCTATGTTATAAGCAATGTAAAAAATAATGCAACTCTCATATAAAAAATAAATCATGAAAAAAATCGCTTAAGAGATATTTTTTTTCAACTGTACCGTCATGGTGAAGATATAACGTCCTTAGCTTCCCATCATAATCGCGGCCCAGATACGAAGCAAAGTGTTAACGCATGCAAACAATAAAAGCCCCCAAATTAATCACTCTAGGGGGTAGAGAAGAAGAGAAGACAGAAAAGCACTCCCGAAGGGATAAAACGTTAAAAGTTCTTACTTAATGTTTTGAGTTGTATTGTCGTGACAGGGTCGCAGGATTCGGAAGGTTGAAGATAAGTCAACTCGCATCTGTAGCTATTTTCGTCCTCAAGTTGAGTTGGGAAGATTCTCAACTCGGCGGGGACCGTCAAAGATACCTGCATCCTGAAAAAAAAATGTAAATACAATACTTTTTTTAATATTTTATTTTAAAAGTATATTTATACATTTTTACAATTTTAAAAAAAAAATACTTTTTATATTTTTATATATACATATAATAGACCAAAAGAAGATTTGTTAATATATGCACACACTCACGAATGCTTGCATATCAATCTACAAGACTGCAAATGCACAAAAATAGATCACGTATCAAAATATAAGTATTTAGGTATTATTATAGATTCCACTTTTAATAGGGAAGAACAGATAAAAACAGTTTGCAATAAGCTAAGAGTTTGCCTACTTAACATGTACCATTTAAAACCATACATACCATACCCAGTGCTGAGACTAGTTTACTTGGGGCTAGTTGACCCAATTATTCAATATGGATTAAGAATATGGGGACTAAGTTTTAAATCTTATACGGATAGAGTCTTGAACTTACAGGTACAAATTTTAAAAATTATCGTACCTGTAAAAATAAAGAATGAGGCAAAAGACAACAATAAAATATTATTTGATTTTGTTAACGTTTTGCCAATTAACAAACAGTGTCAGTATAAGATAGTGACAGATCATTTCCTCGATTGCAATTTTAAATCCAAAATAAACCACCAGATCATGACCCGACAAGTGTCGGCACAGCAGCTGATGGTACCACGACAGAAAAACTACTATGGTGACAGAACAATGGGTAGTGTAGTACCAAAACTGTACAATTTAAAACCAGCTAAAAATCGGGAAAAAAAAAACCTAATTTCATTTTTAAAAATAGTCAAAAAGTTATTAAACAGCAAGTAAAACTTAAGTGTTTAAATATATTTTATTCTTTAATTATTATTAAACTTACTTACTTATATATTTTTTTTTAAATATGTAATGTAACCCGCAGACAAGCTTCGGCTTTGCGGGAACAAAAATACAATTATGTATGTTACTTATTTGTTAAAATGAATAAAACTTTAAAAAAAAAATATTTTTTAAATCCAGCCATTGACAGGTCATAAGATGCTTAGACTTCTATATTTCCTTCGCTTAAATGTTCTTCATCCCTGTTGTAATATGTTCATATTCCTAAGATTACAAAATATACAGTGTTTTATACTTTTTTGACTCGAAAGAAAATTATTTGACCAAAACACGTACATTGATATAATAATTCATTAATACCATAAACGATAAGGATAAGACAAATTTTAAACTATAATACCAAACATGAAAATTTAAATAATTAAGTTTCGTTTACACGTGGACAAAACAATAGATAGGACAATAAGAAAATATCACGTTTTTTTATAATTTTAAAGTAATAAATTATATTACACAAATTATCAGTGACACAGAGAGCCATGGAAAGGAGAATGCTGGGTATTTCGTTGGGAGACAGAAAAACCAATACATGGATTGGAGCGAGAACAAAGATCACCGATGTGGTCCATAGGGCTGCCAACCAGAAATGGAGCTGGACTGGTCATATAGCCAGAATCACAGACTCTAGATGGACCAAAAAAGTCCTGGAATGGCGACCCAGAACGGGTAGAAGTGTCGGCAGGCCTCAGACAAGGTGGTCTGATGACATAAGACGAGTTGCAGCAAGTTTGGATGCGGTTGGCTCAGGATAGGGAAATATGGAGACTAAAGGGGGAGGCCTATGTTCAACATTGGACAAGAGACGGCTGATGATGATGAAGGGTTTATAAAATACTGTAGAGTAAAAAAAATGTCCTTTACTACTTATAAATCGGCCTCAGTGCGTTTGCCTACCAAACGAGAGGTCTTGGGTTTGATTCCCGGCATGGTTGATTTGAAATATTTTTTTTAAAGGCTGTTTTCACACCAGAATATTTCATAGTCACTGGACTGGTACCAAAAACAGCCAGTTCTAATTTTGAATGATACCTCATTCAAACTTCGAATCCATAAGGTGACATTCTGTATTAAAATATGTTTTTTTTATTACAGGTATTTTCAAATTAATGAATTTGTTTAATTAAAATACCTTTGTATTTATCTACTTTTATTTATTTAAGAGAACTAGATTTCTGGAGCCATTAATCTCCGCATTTTTTATTTTTTTATTTATTTGTTTATTTACAATTTTAAAAAACCCGTTAGGGTTACATTAGAAATTTAATATTGTCTAGTCATTTTATGTCTCGTCTAGTCTAGTTAGTTCAGTCATCATGTGCTTTTTCAGATTGATTTTAAATTTGCCTCTAGTAAAAGTTTTCAAGTAGTAAGGTAAGTCGTTGTAGTGTTTAAGTCCATTATGTGGTATTTTTGACTGTCCTGTGTTTGTCTTTGATTTTTCAATATGATAGTATTGTTGTTGTCTAGTGTTATATTTGTGTATGTCAGCATTTTTGACTAATATTATGTCGTCGTCTTGTATGTTTCTATACCGTAAAATTTTCCTAGTGTCGTGGGTGTTTTCTGAAAATTGAGAAATTACGGCACCAGATAACACTAATATATCATTTTTGTCAAAATTATGGACTGATTACTTTCTGCATTGTTGAGTTGTACTGGTTGTTCAAAACTTTAATCCCATTTTTTAAATTTTTAAATTCAATATAAAGTTACATGTTAATAAAGTTACATGTTAATAAAGTTACATGCCAATAAAGTTGCATGTTAATAAAGTTACATGTTAATAAAGCTACATGTTAATGAAGTTACATGTTTATAAAGTTACATGTTAATAAAGTTACATGTTAATAAAGTTACGTGTTAATAAAGTTACATGTTAAGAAAGTTACAACATGTTATCAAAATTAAATACATAATAAAGCAAAAGTACACAAACAAAAAAACGAAACAAAATACCACAACAAAAAAGAAACAACCTCTTGTGCTTGCTGTGGGATTTCAATATTCATAATTTAAGTACAAAATACACATATTTCGAAAAAAAAATCAAGGCATATAAAACTTTTTTTTTAAAATAATTTTTATAAAGCATACACATATGCATGCAAATGAGCATGCGTGCGCACGTATGTATAATTTTACACACATATACTCGCACACGCACACTCTCTCACACGCACACTCTCTCACACGCACACTCTCTCACACGCACATACACATTCACCCACATACATAATATAACATGTAGAAGAAAATTATAATATAAGGTTTTCAAGTTACTTAACAAAAAAAGTACTGTATAAAAAAACATGTTTCCTTAATTTTAAAATAAAAAAATGAAATATGATTTAAATGTTAAAATATCTCTTCTTTTTTTTTCACCAAAACAGGACAGGAGGCAATCACAGTTGTGAATTACATCACAGAACACCCAGGCTTGAGAAAAATTACATTTAATTTTTGTGTTCCCGCCGGGAATCGAACCCAGAACCTTCCACGTGTGAGTCTAGCGTCTTGACCACAACACCACGGAGGCCGCACATAACGCCTTATTCCACCCATGTCGTAAATTTTTCCGCTGAGATAGCCTGCTCGCCTATCTCAGTGACAACGTCCTGTCCTACAAAGTGCTGTTTACACGAGGAAAATAATCGTATCCTGTGACGGAACAATATTGTATCGTCCACGTATACATGGCCTTTAAAAGTTCCACAAATCGCGTGATATTGAGTGTATGTTATCTCGCCATTATAATTCATAATGTGACTCTGAATTTATATAAAGGTTATACTTAGTTAATCATCTTTTTTATGGGATTTAAAAACAATAATATTTTTAGAATATTTGAATTTGTCCAAATGTTCGTAGACAAAAGACTGGATTTCACCCCCTCGGGAGTCATTAAGATTAACAAATTACAACAGGGATGGAGAATACCTTAAATTTCTTTACAACAATAAAGGTTTTAGCTGTTTAACTTTACTAAAATCAACAGATAGAAGAATTGAAGAAATATGGATGTTCAAACATAGGCAAAATGGTAAATGTTACACAGTGTGTAAAGTGGTCACTTAAACCAGCCAATTTTTTTTTTTTACAATAAACATAATAATAACACAGAGTATTAAAAAAATAAAGCATAAATATATATCAATGAAATACATATTAGTATAAAAATAGTAAACAAAAAAATCCCACAAAGGCATGGCCTGTTCGTGGGTATACAAGAAAATGTTAATAAATTTTTGCTCCTATAATAAATAATGGACAGTTATAATATTTTTGTATAACATAAGAAAGAAAAAATAAAATATTCTGTAAAAGATAATACGGTATTTTTTTTATAGTTATTAAAAAAGGAAATAAAAAATATTTTAAAAAAAACACAAAAATATTCCTTCTTATTAAAGGGCAACAAAATAGATCAAAGTTCATAAGCCCTGTAAATGCCTAGACTTCCATATTCCTTATTGAAGGTATTCTCCATCCCTGTCGTAATTTGACAATAATATGTTTTGTCAATTGTATCAATTTTACCTGTCAGCTTCTGTTTTGGCTAGAGAAGCAGCTTCGGCCAAAAGCGCGACCCTCTTCCCATCTCTATACCACTTGACGGAGTGCAGAGGACCGCAAGACGAGCTGGTGACGCAGACGAGGGTGGCTTCCTCTCCAACAACAACTGACAGGGAACCTGGAAAGAAGATGACGAATGTTAAAAAAGATTTTTAAGTTGGGTCGGAGTGCCGACAGAGGATCAGATTGGTACGGTGGATCGAGGATTCTCCACGTAAAACTATAAGCCATTATCGCAAGGGTTTGTCATGTTCATAATACTAGACACTCCAAGAAGGATCTGATTCTACAGAGAGGAGTTAATACTTTTTTGGCTCAAAGACAGCAATATTATATAGGCCCGAGGGTATATAACCTTATCCCAGATTCATGGAAATGTGGTGGGATTGCCAGGCTGAGGAAGGTGTTGACTGCATTTTAATCCATATTAGTCGGAGGGAGTCAGAGACATTGTTGTCCGATGTAGAAGGACGTAAGCTGGTTTCTTGTTTTACTAGTAATGACTTAGGACTTAGGATATAGAGATTTTGGTATTATTTAAGTTTTCTTTGGATATTTATTGTTTACTTTTAAGACTGAAAAAGCCCACATAATGATAAAACTGTAATTACTTTTTAGTATTACTATAAAATACATCATTTACTGCCTTAGAACGGGGAAGCTATCGTAAGCTATCTATAGTAAGAAATAAATTTAAAACAATTTTTTTTTTAAAGAAATTTTTAAAAAAAATCCTTTTTCGCACCTAATGGTGCAAATGAGACTGCATGGGGATGGGTCATGGGTCATGGTTTTGATCAAGTTTTGATGTAAGTACATCATTTTATACCGACGAGTCTAGAACCCCTCGCTACGTTTATCTACGCATTAAAAGTGTCAAAAATTTTGCTCCATCGAGCAATTTTTTCTTCAATTGTGATTTATCAAAAATTTTAATCGTTTTGGGGTTGGCACTTTTTTTCTTAAAAGCCTATTAAAAATATGAGAGAGAAATAAGTAAGTTTCGAAGTCGAATTAAATTCCGACATAACTGTCACTTTAATAAAACGAACGCCTAGATGTGAAAATAATGTCGCTAGGTTCTCTCCTATTAACAAATGAGAGTATCTAGGCGTCAGACACAGATTATATGCGTCAGAAAGTTACCACTCTAAAAATATTATTTAGTTATTATATTTCCCATCTGTTTTACTATCTTTCCAAGTGTATGTATTGAGACGTTATAGGAGCCGGCTTTGTAGTCGATCAGTATAGATCGGTAGATACCAGGGGCGAATCGTCAAAGTAAGCGATTATGCACAGCTTACCATTATATTTGACTTTAAATTATAATAATTTATAGTAACCATGTTTATGGGAAAATATATAAAGTAATTGTTATTTATTATAAATCACCGTTTATATCTTTCTACAAAAAAATATCTATGAAGTGCGCCCAGCGCCAGCGCCCAGTCCATTCTCACTGAACGATAAAACTAGCCGATTACCTCAGCTTATTCTTCCATACAAAAAAGTACACTGTATTTTTCGTCTTTAACCCAAATCGTCTTTTTTAGTAGTAAAACAAACTTGCAGATTACAAATATTTTTAGAAGATTCTCTATTTGGAAACTAGTATTTCGAACATTATTTCCGAAGGACTATTTTTCTTTGATGGGATGCCGTTGACATATTATGTATCACATAGGACAAGTGGCGTTCGCAGTGGCCGTTTTAGGCATTATTCAATTTAAAAGAAATCGGCCAGTGCTCAAGTCTTGACAGTACTGTCAATGACAGATCAAAATGAAAATATCTGTTAAATGTCATTGTGGTATGTGTTAATAAACTTTTGTACAAGTTTAGTATTCTAATAAAATAGTGTAGATTAAAGCTACGTATATCGCGTGGTTAGTAATAATTGTTGTTAGAGTTGATTTTCACAGAACCACAGAAAAAGTAGTAATTTATAATAACATTACTTACATGTTATGTAAGTACTTATATGTAGAACAAATTAATGAACATTTTTAATAGATTACCTATAAAATAAATCACGGCTCGCCACTGGTAGATACATGATTTCTAAAAGTCATGCTAAATTCATGTTCAAGCGAGCATTTTTTGCTTGAATTGGGATTTATTGGAGTTTATAATCGCTTTGAAGTGAGCACTTTTTATTACAGAAGCCTATTTAAAATAAAAATGAGAACTATTTTAAATGTTAATGACGTAAGGAACGCGGACTAATTGTTTGCGGTCATTCCATTGGCTTGTTTCGATCATATGATGTCGATATGACAAGTAGGTAGAACATACCGAGGTAAGATACAGATAGTACAGAAGTTAAGTATACCGTCTCGATATATACAGATGAAGATAGCGTTCATAATCGAAGCACAGGAGTTGGGTATAATAAAATAATATGAATGAAGCCTTCTAATTCAGGCCTAAAATAAAGTAAAACGTAATCTTAATTTCCGCCTTGAAGTTAGTTCAGGCGTAAAACAACCCAGATCGAATTTCCCCATATTATATTTTGACACTCAATGAACATAATACGGAAGTTTGTTTAGTACCAAAACTGTAGCTACAATAATTCCACTTCTTACGGTACAAATGCAGTCTTCGATAAACTTCATCATTATAGTATGGTTATTCGGAAAAAGCCACAAACTTTCCTAATGATTTAAAAACTTGGAGCGCAGTTTATTGAGCAAGTTCATCAATATAAATATTTAGGATGCTGGCTGAATGATAAATGGGATCACTCGCAAGAGATCAAAGTCAGAATAGAGGTGGCGCGAGACTGCTTTTTCAGGATGCGTGACCTTTTTTGCGGTAGAGACTTTAATTTAGACCTCCGAATGCGCATTACTCGATGTTACGTCTTCTCAGTACTTTTTTAACGATTCAGAGATTCTTTTCATCACTAGTCACCATCCGCTTCGGGAATGGGTCGATTTTGTTGCGATTTAGCAGCGATTCGCAGATAAAAATTCGATTCATGAGTTTTTTTGGCGTCAGCTCGTGTGGCAACCAAACATCGAGCTTTTTTTAATCCAGCCTTCTGCAAATGGTTCAAAATGGTTTTATGATCGATATTCAGGTCCTGGGTGATGCTACGACTGCTAACATGACGGTCTATTTCGATATTTTCCACGATTTTATCGACATTTTCGACGACAGGCCTGCCAGAGCGTGGTGCATCATCACCTCCACTACACCAGAACGAAATTGCTCGAACCACTATTGTGCAGCACGAACCGAAAGAGTATCGGCCCCGTACACATCGCAATTTTTTTTGGTCTCTTTCGACGCGTTTTTCCCTCTCAGGTAGTATAAATGAAAAATATGGCGAATTTCTGCCTTTGAGACCTCCATACTTGACGCACAATAGTTTACGACTGAACCGACCAAGCGCAATATTGTCAAAAAAGCGTTTCTAGTATACACTACTTACACCTTTAAAACTCTGTTTCGTATGATCCGATGTGACTAAAAATGAACGAGATATAATGAGTTGAAAAAAGTGAACACCCAAATGAATATTCCTTCTCCCTAACAATGATTGGTAACCCAGCATTCTTAGTAAGAAGTCAGTCGGGAAAATCCACAGGTAAAATCCATACTCCCTGAGATACAGATAACCCCTCTCTATCATTAAGGAATACGTGGTTTCATTTGGCGACCAAATGATGGAACTCAATAATAAGCGACTTCTTACCAAGGAATTATACAATGTTTTTAGAACCTGAATATTTTTTTAAATCTTGGCATTTTAAGAACAAATCCAAGCATTCTAAGGGCATGATATTATATGTGGCTTAAATTATAACTAAGCGTCAGACAGCACCCTGAGATCTAGTTTTAGATAATAGAGTTTAATTTAACTTTAACTCCTTGGTGCGAAGTAGACTCGAGAGTGGCTCGATGATTTAGGGGCCACACGAACTGAAGTACTCTTTTATGATAGAGAAAATCCAAAAGAAGTTTCTGAGATATCACTACATGAAAAAGTGCGAGTATTATCCTTGGCTCTACCCGACCGAGTTTTTCCAGGGTATTATGCATGGCTACAACAGTTTAGAGACTAAAAGGAATGTGTATTTGACTACACATTTTTATCGATTGTTGCGCGGTGTGATCGATAATTTTGAGATTATGATGAGCATTGGTTTGTATGTTCCTGATAATTACCCAAGACAGCGTCAGCATGGATAGTTTCATATTCCGATATACAGGACCACCCTGCCGTTGGAAGGGCTACTATGCTGATCTGTTCCATGTATCCGAAGGGGTTTTCCGGAGCAGGATTCTCCTACTACTTTGACATGAGTCTTTTTCATGTATTTTTTTCTTTTTTATTATATGTACGTATTAAATATATGTTTGTTATGTATATGTTATATTTAAATAAATGAATTGAATTAGATTGAATATATTTTTGATGTTTGAAGCACTTACTTTGTGGAACATTATTCTTTAATATATTAAAATAAAATCACTTTGTTTTTATGTACCACTTATATTTTTTTAAATTTGACAACTAACTAGTTTAAAAAAATAAAAACAAATTATTCAAAATCAATTCCTGTTTTCAAACAAAAGGGATTTAAATATTAATAAACGGTGGAGAAGATTTTTATACATTAACAATTATTTAAATAAAAATTTAAAAGATTTACCGGATGACATAAAACCAGCATTTTACACAACCAATAATATAGGAAGTATACTAAAAAATACTAAACAAATAACTGATAAATTAGATCGATCAGGCATTAACAAGTTGATGTGCCATGACTGCAAGTCATTTAATATAGGAAAAACATACTTTTAAAACTAGAATTAAAGAACATATGAAATGTCTTTGCTGACCATATCCTAACAAATAGTCACTCATTCAACTTTGAAAATGGGATCGAAATTCTACATACAAACAAAAAAGGATATGCACTTGATTATTTTGAAATATTGGAGATTAGAAAGACTGTAAATAAAAATTCAATTATTATTAATGATTAAATAAATCTTAGTAATAGTCCCATTTTAAACATGTTCCCTCTCCCTAAATCCACACACAAACCCCCTCTCTTCTCTACCCCCGTAGCCACGCCCACTCTACCTTCACTGTGAAAAATTTATAAATGTTATGTTTGTTTGTAATTAACCCTGAGGAAGGCAAAGTATTGCCGAAACTAGTTGGTTGTCAAATTATAAAAATATAAGTGGTACGTAAAAACAAAGTGAATTGAATATAATTTATAATTTTATCAAAATCATATTTAGTGCAATTTGTTGATTTACACCACCAAACGTATAAAAATGAATGTATGTAGGAATATTTAAGTGTGTGTAAATAAAAATATAAAAAAAAAACAGTAATTAGCTCAATTTTTGTTGTAGAACTTTTCGAAGTCGTAAGTTTATTTATTTATTTAACTTTTTGTACATAATGTTATTTGTACATTGGCGGGCTTATTGCCAAATGGCAATTTCTTCCAACCAACCAATAAAATAAAAGTTTTATTTTTATAATTTAAGTTACAGAACATATTCAATAGAAAAAAAAAAAAGATTAAAAAGTTAAAAATATATAAAAATAGAAATAAACGTATTTGTTTATAAATTACCTTAAATCAAAACTATTACTCAATGGGAAAAAGGAAAAAAGCGGAAAGAGGAAAAAGGAAAGGAGGAGAGATTAAGGAAGAGAAAGGAGATGTTTCTTCAGACGTGATTTAAACAGAGATAATGTAGTAACATCTTTGATGGTGGATGGGAGATGATTCCACAGTCGAGCCGCATGGACACTATATGAGTTAGAGAAGAAAGAGGAATTGTGTATGGGTATTAAGAGAGTGCCTTGAGAAGTTTAAGAGTGTGTTCATAAAATATGCCTATGTTATAACGCGCATGGATAACACAGTTATTTGACCGGCTTCTAGCAGAAATCGTGGGAGTTTCAAAGAGTTCATTGTTACATACAATATACTTTTTTTGTTCTATCTAAACTGTCTCATATTTTCTATTCCCGGAAATAAACAATCATACATGTTTGATAAAAGAGCATGCATACTTAAGAAGTCCTTATGCACCATTAGGTACGGAAAGAGAATGATGAGATAAAATTGTAATGTATTGTATTTATTTTATTACATTTAAATTATTTATTGACAATTCTTGATAGAATTCCGTTGCAATGATGCAAAAACTTATATTTACATATAAGTTATTGATTAAAAAAATAATTGGTACACTTCCACTTATTTATTTTGACCAATTAGCGCTTTCACCTTCTAATGGGCATCTTCAGACTGGTGAATATTATACAGTGTAAGGATAATTTATATAAAACTAAATATTATCATAAGTGTAGGTACATTTAAAAATAAGTTGAAAAAGATACAACACGCAATATTTCAAAGGAACAGAGTGAAACTAATTATTGAAACATGTGTTGGCGGTGTACTTTAAGAGAAAATTCTATTATATCAGTATTTATTTTAGATAATTGTAGGTACAAATAAAATTTGAACATCTAGTCATACCTTAACCAATAAACAAAATATATATTTATTTTGTAATATGTAAATGTACTATAAATAAACAATATAGGTGTACATAAAATAATTTAAAAAATAAATACGTAGTGTTTAAAACTGTCTGAACATTTTGTTAATTATCTCTGTTTATTAAGTTAGTCTTCTTTGTTTATTCTCGAATAAGAAAATATTTTTTAAAAATGTATATTGTTAAGTGTCCTCGGCACGGGTAACCCCAGTGAGGTCACATTATTTTTATTATTAATCATAGTTTGTAAGACAAAAATATGAATTAATAAAATGAATATAGATAGAATAGAGTTGGTGATTTTCGGCAAATTGTTGACACACTGCAGGAAAACTCAACTCGTCTGGGTCTTAATATTAATACAAAAAAGACTCAGATTATGTGCAACAAATCCTGTCCTGACCCTGATTAGCCCTCTATAATAATGGACAGAGAATTGAGAAAGTTGACAGCTTTAAATACTTGGGAGTACACATAACTGAGGATGGAAGCATGCATAAAGAGCTCACCACCCGCCTAGGAATTGCTGGAGCAACTTTTAACACGATGCGTGTTGTCTGGAACTCTAGTCTATACTCGGTCAAAATGAAATACCGATTATTCAACTCTTGTATAATGCCAGTTCTCCTATATGGGTGCGAAAGAATGTTTTGTTTTGAGAAATTAACAGATTGTATTTTTTTACCTTACATTTGTGTTGTGATTATATTTTTTCCCATCGTGCAACATTGCACGGCGACATCACAAATGCGCGCGGCAAAAGTGGGGCGTAGTGGGGGGATTTTCAGACACAGTCCGATGTATTCAAATATGGTCCTAAGCTCCTTCTGGACTAGTCTTAATTCTATGGCCGTATAACTAAATGCTCTAATTTATACCGCGCATAAGAAGACATGTTTTGTATCCAACTACCCGTAGGGCTGAAGTTCCTCTGTTGCATTTGAATTCTGGCGAAGATTTTCTATCAAGATTGTAACACGCTTATAATAGTGTTTCCATGATTTACATTTGCAAAGCTGGAACGTTCTCGTAATTACAAAACTCCAATCATTATAGATGGTACTGACGTTCCCGGGACATAATTTCCGGTCGTTAATTAGAAATACAAACCAATGGTCACTCTCAATACGTTCTTTGCATTCTGCATTCTAGTGTCACTACAAACAGACATTTTTTCCCAAAAAATAATGTCAATGTTTTGAGTAGGTTTGTATCTAAGAGTAATAATGGGTAAACTATAGAAAAGCCCTATCACTATATTTCATAGAATGCAAGCGATGTTTGTTTGACAACAAACACATAACGGTTCTATCGAATGCTTTTGTCGCTGTGCTTGGCTTTGTTTGTAAACTTGGATATTTACGTTGTAATAAATTCAAGAGATGGAAGAGTAGAAAAAGATGTTGAAAGGAAAATGAATGCGGGCAACAAAATGAACGGAGAACTAAACGCAGTAATTGCTAATAAAGATATGTCAATCGAAGCTAAACTGGTAGTGCACAACAGAGTTTTAGTCCCAACGCTTATGTGAAACATGGAACTGGCAGGGGAAGGATGAAAGCCGAGTGAACGCGGTTGAAATGCGATCTCTTAGACGTGTGGGAAATCAATGTATGACAGGGTTACGAGTGATAAAAAAAATGGTTGATAAGATTAAGAAAGGGTCTCTGGGATGGTTTGGTCACGTAGAACGAATGGACGACGAAACAGAGAACAGTAAAACAAGTATAAATGGCGAAAATGAACGGTAACGAATTAATTGCGTTTTTTCCATTACACAGATTCCGTGTATTTTGGAATTCAACTTTGTAGATACAAGCCAAGCTATAGAGGAACCCAAACGTAAAAAAACCATTCTATGACTATTGGGTATTAAGTTAGCTACAGTTCGCAGCAAAACAATGGGCCGTACTCAGGTCGAGAACTGCCAAATGGATATTAATTTGAATTGTAAATACTTTTAAATATTTATTATTGCAGGGTTATTCCAATTTATTTTTCTATAATCCGCCTATATTTATTTTATAAAAATGAAAATGCACGTGTGGTTTTTTTTTTCATTTATTAATTTTATGCACAATATACTTATGTTACATTTATTGAGACAAAAATCCCAGCTCCATGGAACCAAAGTCCCGTGTTGAGTTTGTTTGTTTGTTTGTCCGTCACATCTCCGAAACGGCGAGTCGTAGCGGCCAGAAATTTGGACACGTAATTTAAGATGCGATTTCAAGGTTGACGTTGCTGTTTTCAAATAAAATTTGAATCGACCTTTACTCGATAAAGACTCAAACTGTACATGGATGTCTATTGCGGCCCCGACATATTGCCCTTAATCAACTGTCATTTTCAACAGTAAACATATTTTAATTCTCAAGGTTATCCCCTAAATTGAGATAAAATAATATCTGAAGTTAATATGTTGATATAAGGAAAGTTTTTAAGCAACATGATACACGTGTCTGGACAATAAATGCCAAACATCAATGTAAATCGTGGGAAAATATTCGGAATCAATTACCTGTGAAAACTGACTCCTTTAACAGCTTTGACGCTCCTACTGCTGCAACCAAACATACTGCAATTCACCATAGTCGATTTTTATTTATTCTACTACTACTACTACTACAATCACGTAGGGGTAGGCAGAGAGAATGGACCGCCACACACGTCTATCCTGGCATACATTCCTAGCTTCTTCCACATTCATACATCTTGTCATACATGCCCTTCGGTTATGTCTACTTTTGACATGAACAGACTTAAGATTTTGGTTTGTCTGATCATGCCACGTCTTCCTTAGTCGTCCTCGTCTCACGTTACCGTTCATTTTTGCCATTCATACTTGCTTTACCATTCTTTCGTCGTCCATTCGTTCTACATGATCAAACCATCTCAGTAGCTCAATTACAAATAACTATCGACGTGCTTAAAAACATGCTAAGTATTTGAGCGATCGCAATGAACTATAATGAACATGTTCAAGTTATCGCAGTCATAAGTCAATGCGTGTGTAATCTCTAAGTCAACGCTCGTGTCGGTTTGTTTTTTGTTTTTCTCGTAAATAAAAACAGTTCGCTGGCGAAAAATCGGCGTTTACTCTAAAAAATAATAAAATATATTGCATTTTATACTGCATCGGACCGTCGAAATAAATCCGACCTTCAAGTCCTATTTAAAATTCTCAACTCACTCTTTGATGCGCCTGAACTACTGAGCTCGATAAAATTAAATATCCCAACTAGAAACCTCAGACAAAACTAACTCTTTCATACCGATAACCATAGAACTAACTATGGTTTTCATTCCCCTATGCCCAGAATTCTCAGGTCTGCCAACAAACATACCAGTCTTGATTTCTTTGATAACAAGTTGTCTTCTTTCTAACAATCACTGAATCAAATTAAATTATAAACACCTCTCTCCCGCTTCCACTTCCACCAAGTCTACTATATACCATTGTGTGTTTCTACTTTCCTTTATAATCATTTTCAATGTACAAAAATGTCCTTAAAAATGCCCATAAATAAATAAATAAATTTGCAAAATAGTAAGGAGTATCTATTACAAAAAAGTGAATATTGAATTACAATTACTATGGCGACTGCTTTTCTTGACATTTGGCTTGCCAACCGCCGGCTTAATGCAATAAATAGCATAAAAAATAATAAATAAATGAATAAAAATATTACTTTTGAAATATTTTCCATATTTACACCGGGGAAATTCAAATATGTATGTGATTGCGCAGCAGGATTGTACGTCCCGAAACGTAAATATTTTGACATTTAATATTAGGTGTTCACGGATGTTTCATTGTGATTGCGAATACGATAAACAAACATGGTGATACATTGTTATTACGTCGCTTATAAACACGTTGATATTTATTTGTGATTGAGCTACAAATACCCTTTCTTAATCTTATCAATTAAACTTCACTCAGAGTTAAGCTATGGTTTCCTAAGACAGCGGTACCGTCACAAAGCGGCCGTCACGGGACGGCGGATGACGTCATTAAAACGTTGACTATGTAAATCAATGGCGCTGGTTTCCTAGAGAGCGTTGACCGTGAACGTAACGTCGAAGCAACGGTGCCGCCATTTGCAGGGCGGCCGTCACAGCGGTGCGAACTGTTTTCGAACGGTTTTTGTCGCGAAGCGGTGACCGTTTAGCTGTCAAAATGAGTGCAAACGTGGTGCGGAATGTTGAAAATGACGAAATATTGATTAATTTTGTAAAAATCATGACGATTTATGTAATGGAAGGGCAAAGACTATTAAAAAGTCGAGTTGAAACAAAGTTCGTGAAGAAATATCGGGACAACGCTTGAAATATCAGGTATGTACTAAAATGTAAATAACAATAGAATCATATAAAAATAACAGAGCAAATGTTTATAAGCTACAAGAAAAAAACTAAGCATCTATCATAATGTTATTTTTCTAATTCAAAACATTTATTATAACATTGTTTATACGTAATAGATTCCAAGGAATCCTAACCTATTTATTGTGTCTGCAGATAATTGGTTGAATTCTATATTAAAATTTCGTAAGGTATCCAAAGTAAAATGCTTTTATTGGATTCAATTATCCTTTAATTTTTTTATTTACAAGGGTGTAAAATGTGACGCATTTTGTCTTGTAAGGACATTATCAAACTTTTTATTAGGTTACCTTACCAAATCCTAACCTATTTTGAAGTTGACATTTTATGAAATAACACATAACATTTCAGATTAAAAGTCACATGGGTGTGATTTAAAATAAGGAGTTCTCCATGAATATTAAAGAGCCAAGAAAAATGCCTGGAACATAATCTTAACAGAGTAAGTTTGATGAATTTTAAATAAAATATGCCCTTTGAACATGAAATGAATACAACAAATTTGTCGATGGATACAAATAAGTATACCAATGTAATTCTTGTATGAACATTACTATAATATTTTTTCTGCATTAATCATTACATTTATTTATTCTAGAAAGCTACAAACACCAAAGAGTAGTCACCAATATAAACAATTTTTGTTACAACTGAGAGGGAAAACATTTTTGAGAAGGGAATACTGAATTTGCGTCGTAGGTGAATTGGTTCAGGCGAATAAATCTCACCCAAATGATAAAAGTTTCAGCTCTTTGACTTCACAAAAGAAAACAGATGGAAGAGTTGAGGAAATGTGATGTTAAAACATAGGCAGAATGGAGAATGTTACAATGTGTAAAATGCCTACTTAAACCAGCCTATGACAGAGCATAAGCCCTGTAAGTGCCTAGACTTCCATATTCCCTTCTCGAAAATGTTTTCCCTCTCTGTTGCAACAAATTTAGAACTAGATAACTCCCTAGGGAGGAAATCCAGCCTGTCTGCAAACATTGGACATACTCAAAACATTGTTTTTGTAACAGACGCGGCGGATCACTGCTTCGTCCGTAGCAATCGCGCCCGTCACAAGAACTGTATTTCTATAGGCGCTGGTGTCAAACGCAGAGTGGCCGGGCGTAGGCGGGCCTCGGCCGACGAACGATAAGCTCCGGGGGAGGTATCGTCGCCTAGAGATCCCTTGCGGGGTCGCTAGCGAGTAGCGCTGGCGGCCGCAATCCTGAGTCAGGCAACCGGGTTGTAAGGCCGGTATCTCTCCGTCGGTGGGAACGGCGGGGTGTGTTCCGGGGAAGTATCCAAGGGTCCAAATTATCCGGGGTCCAAAATCCAATCCAAAGAGTATCCGAGTTCCAAGTCCAGGGGGGTAGCGGTGTTCGAATACAGGTGGCGATGAGGTCCGGTTTGAAGCGAGGTAGGGAGATGAAGTGGAGAGTAAAAAGCCTTAGTAGTGTGGTGAGATGACTGACTTTATTTTTCCCCGGCGGGGCTATATATACAACATTTTGCCGTGCGGCGGCGGGCTAGGCCAATAGCGGGCGGTGCTAGGTTGACCAATCACGCGGCGAGAGAGATAGCGAGCACATTTGCCGGCTCTATTGGTCTCTCTCGCGCCACGTATAAGGTCCCCACCCTCCCGCTACCGGCCGCAGTTCCCCGCCGACCGCACGGCGATCAACACTCATACAGAACAACATAAAAACACATTATGGGCATACAAATATTTTCATGAATTCTAATCTATATGTGGGCTTCAGTATGGCGATCACCACCCCCGAAAGTGACAAATACTAGTCTTTATTGAGGAGGTGGTAGATCGCTTACACATACTGAAGCCTCCTATGCTACATTAAAGCCCCAGGAAGGGCCGCCAAGTTGGTGCATGTGCTTTTACGTCGGCAACAGTTTTTAATGAGTAAACTTATGGCACAGAAAAACGATTAAATGTAGACATACTTGGGACTTATTAATACATTTGTTCCAGGATTCTTATCACCGAATTCAATTAAATAATATGGTATGTAAATGAGCTCCCATTTATATTTGAGACAAGTTCAAACTAGTTTTATAGCAACTCCATAAACACCAGTAATAAGTTCTTATTTAGATACATAAGGTAGGTTGCAATAACTTTCCTGTATATTCATTGTGAATTTTATTTTCAGAATAAGTACATCCTACAAAATTATTTTCACCCAAGTGCAGATCAAGATACGAGTAGTGAGAGGGTAGATACTCTCCCGATAGTACTACTAGATTTGCTGTGCGAGTCGAACTCAAATGTTTGCCAGCAGAAATTACTAGGCTCCCGAGCGATTTCTTCACTGCCTCAACATGCAAGGACAAGGGGACATTCGTCAACGACCTACGACTCAGACTCGCAGACATCAGACAAACACCAGGCATCCACCACAGTCCAGAGAAAACCTTTATCCACAAAGAACTTCTCAACACGAGCCACGTATTTATATTTACTGACTGCCACAGAAGACCATTCCAGAACGCCATACAATGTAGAACAGACGGGAGACAAGACTTTCTGAAATCTACCTTCACTATTGTGATGGAAAAATCCAATGACACCATACCCACAGCAGTACTTACTTCGGACTCACCAGATCCACCTCCAGGAAGGCAGACACTCCCCTGAAATGAACACTTCCCAGAATAATACTGATCATAAAAACAAAAATGTACTAATAAATATGAGCAAACTATTTTTACCTGGATGCAAATTATGTTTTAAATACCTCTTATGAATGTACACATTATTGTAATTCCATTTTGTATTATAATTTTATATGTATTCTTCTCCGTTTTTTAGATCATGAGAAATGTAGTTTATACTCACATAATATATTTTCTATAACATAATATTTATGTAAATTTAGGATTATAATGAAAAATCCTCAAGTATGCTATACTAAAATGATTTCGTGTTTAGCATTAGGTCTTATACTCATATATATACATATAACTCATAAAATATTAGTTCTTTATACAAATATGAACCAAACTTTTCTTCAATAAATTTAAGTTAATTTAAAAAAAACATCTTAAAAAAATAATAACATATTATGGTAAAAAAAGCAATATATTATTTTTAAATGCTATTCTAAAAGTAATTCAAATAAGTTTAAAAATATAAAACCAGCAGTGAAAAAAGAAAGAATAAAAGTCTTTCAAGTGAAATGTAAAAGAGCATCAGAAATTCAAATATATTAAAAAAATATTTTGTACTTTCTCCAGCCTGTCAATATAAGTAATGTATTGTGGATTCCAAATTATGGATGTAAATTCTAGGTGAGTACTTACATAGCTATAATAGAGTAATAATGAATTGATTACAATGTCTGCTTTGTAATGACAAATGTATTCTTTATGTTTGTTGTTACTATGTAAAATACTATATTATATTTTGACAGACTAATAAAATGAATTTAATTATGATTCAAAGAGGTTGGATATATACTTGTATGATAGGGAGCAGATGATATTCCTAAAGAGTTAAAAGTTATACAATACTGTGTTGTGGGGTACATAAATTATTAGTTAAACGCTGAAGACATTTTGGTTTCGAACTTACAGTTTGTAGTTATGTATATTATTACATATGGAAGTTATAAGTATATATTATGGTGTCTGTAAGAAGTAAGTGTATAATAATTGTAATTTTTCAGAAGAAATCTGTACAGTTTATATATAGTAAGCAATATTAAGTTCTGATGTTCCAGTATAAATTGTTACTACAATTATTACAAGTTTATATATGTATATTAAAGAAAACGTAAAGTAAAGTGAATTCTGGTTCTTTTGTTTTACAAAGAGATATTTAAAGAAGAAAAGTTTGGTTCATATTTGTATAAAAGTACAAATATTATATGAGTTACATATAATATATGCGTATAAGACCTAATGCTAAGTAATCTCACGAAATGTAAGAAAGCATCAGAAATTCAAATGTTTTAAAAAATATGTTGTACTTTCTCCAGCCTGTCAATATAAGTAATGTATTGTGGATTCCAAATTATGGATGTAAATTCTAGGTGAGTACTTACATAGCTATAATAGAGTAATAATGAATTGATTACAATGTCTGCTTTGTAATGACAAATGTATTCTTTATGTTTGTTGTTACTATGTAAAATACTATATTATATTTTGACAGACTAATAAAATGAATTTAATTATGATTCAAAGAGGTTGGATATATACTTGTATGATAGGGAGCAGATGATATTCCTAAAGAGTTAAAAGTTATACAATACTGTGTTGTGGGGTACATAAATTATTAGTTAAACGCTGAAGACATTTTGGTTTCGAACTTACAGTTTGTAGTTATGTATATTATTACATATGGAAGTTATAAGTATATATTATGGTGTCTGTAAGAAGTAAGTGTATAATAATTGTAATTTTTCAGAAGAAATCTGTACAGTTTATATATAGTAAGCAATATTAAGTTCTGATGTTCCAGTATAAATTGTTACTACAATTATTACAAGTTTATATATGTATATTAAAGAAAACGTAAAGTAAAGTGAATTCTGGTTCTTTTGTTTTACAAAGAGATATTTAAAGAAGAAAAGTTTGGTTCATATTTGTATAAAAGTACAAATATTATATGAGTTACATATAATATATGCGTATAAGACCTAATGCTAAGTAATCTCACGAAATGTAAGAAAGCATCAGAAATTCAAATGTTTTAAAAAATATGTTGTACTTTCTCCAGCCTGTCAATATAAGTAATGTATTGTGGATTCCAAATTATGGATGTAAATTCTAGGTGAGTACTTACATAGCTATAATAGAGTAATAATGAATTGATTACAATGTCTGCTTTGTAATGACAAATGTATTCTTTATGTTTGTTGTTACTATGTAAAATACTATATTATATTTTGACAGACTAATAAAATGAATTTAATTATGATTCAAAGAGGTTGGACATATACTTGTATGATATGGAGCAGATGATATTCCTAAAGAATTAAAAGTTATACAATACTGTGTTGTGAGGTACATAAATTATTAGTTAAACGCTGAAGACATTTTGGTTTCGAACTTACAGTTTGTAGTTTATTTATTTATTTTATTTTATTAAATATTTGGGTAAATCATAAGAACGCAAATATTTCTTTTTAAAAAAAAATAAAAAATAAGTATTAAAAACAACATTTTTTTAACATAAAAAGACCAATTAAGTTTTCATAAATTAAAAAGATATAAACATTAAATGTGACAAAAAAATAAAAAATAGATAAGAATTTTAAGTGAGAAAAGAATAATTAGTTATGTATATTATTACATATGAAAGTTATAAGTATATATTATGGTGTCTGTAAGAAGTAAGTGTATAATGATTGTAATTTTTCAGAAGAAATCTGTAGAGTTTATATATAGTAAGCAATATTAAGTTCTGATGTTCCAGTATAAATTGTTACTATAATATTTACAAGTTCATAAATGAATATTAAAGAAAACATAAAGTAAAGTGAATTCTGGTTCTTTTGTTTTACAAAGAGATATTTAAAAAAGAAAAGTTTAGTTCATATTTGAAGTTCATACTAAACAAGAAATCGTTTTAGTATCGTTATCGTTTGAGAATTTTTCATTATGATCTTAAATTTACATAAATATTATGCAATAGAGAATATATTATGTGAGTATAAACTCCATTTCTCATGATTT
This sequence comes from Micrasema longulum, assembly GCF_059751315.1. Classification (NCBI taxonomy): domain Eukaryota; kingdom Metazoa; phylum Arthropoda; class Insecta; order Trichoptera; family Brachycentridae; genus Micrasema; species Micrasema longulum. The sequence continues at coordinate 16,976 of NW_028279535.1, read as the reverse complement.
ACAAAAAGGAGAAGAATACATATAAAATTATAATACAAAATGGAATAACAATAATGTGTATATTCATAAGAGGTATTAAAAACATAATTTACATAAAATTTTGCATACTATAAAACTATGTAATAGTACTTAATGTTTCCTAAATAAAAGAAAAAAATATTTCTTTCTCTTATTTCTGTTTACAGGATATCATGATTTGTTCACCAAAACACTAGAAATTGGCCATGTGAAGGAATAGAACGCACCAAGATCAGTTACAAATAAAAATGTAGTTATTGCATATATTATTTTTATTTAATCAAAAACATACACCTTTTATTTTATAAATTATTATGTAATGTATTTTTTAAAATTATTTGAGTATGATCTTCTTCTTCTCTGGTCTCAATCCTGGGATTGGCTGGCAGCAATTCCTTTCATTCTTCTCCTCCATTCCTCCCTGTCTTGTGCGGCTCATTTAAAGTCAACATATGATGAGCAGCGCACGTCCTCTAATAGGTCCTCCAGGTACTCTTGGCGTGGGCATCCCCTAGAATTTGTTCCCTCGGTCATCCCCTCCATTGCACATGCAGGCCTTCTTGACGTATTACATGACCGATCCATCTCGCTCGCCTTTCGGACAAGGTCCTGAGCAGGTGCCTTCCACCTTCGATTCTTTGGAGAACCTCCTCATTTGTAATGTGGTCTCTCCAGGAAATTCCTAGTAGTCTTCTATAGGACCACATCTCAAAAGCCTCTAGTCTCTGTTTATCTCTTTCGGATACGCACCATGTCTCGCAGCCATACATCAAGATACTCCATAAATAGGTCTTGATTAGGAGTATTCTTAGTTTTAGGTCTATATTTATTTTATTTATTTATTTATTCACACTCTTTATCAAAATACAATTCCATATTCACTTTGCCCAGCTAACAAGGGTACATACCCCGTTCCAAGCTAGGCAAATTATTTGATTCTTTTATTTTGGACCTTTTATTAAATGCAAGTCTAGCTTGATGTATACGGCTGTCGACCTCGCTCTTAGACCAACCGTCCCACGTTATTTTGCTCCCGAGGTAGAGAAACTCCTTGGTGTTCTTTAGTGGTATTCCCGACATCACTACTCTCATCTGGTGTTGCATTCGGCCTACAGTCAGTAGCTTTGTTTTGTCTTTATTTATCTTCATACTGTAGTTATTTTGAAGAATGCTTTCCATAGTTGTAAGGGCTCTTGCAGTTCTTCTTCACTTTCAGCAACCATAGCAATATCGTCAGCAAACCTTATCATATCCCATTTAGTATGATATTAATAACAATAATTACAGGATTAAATAAACTAAAATTAGTTATTATATAGATGTGATTATAAGTAATTATGATATTTTACAAATTGCAAATATTTATCTATAAATCCAACATACTCAAGGAATACTATTTAAAAGTTTAACATATAACATCAAATCAGAGAGACTAAACATATATTATATAAACTATAAATCATATATTTGTTTTTACATTATAAATTTAAGATGTTTCTATCCACTTGTATCAAACACACACTCACCCTTTCCACAAACCCACCCTCACACTCATATACACTAACTCTCATATTCACATACCTACCAAAACCTCACTCCACTCCAGCAATATTACAGCACATTTAAATCAAAGATTTCTCTCACTCTCTAAGACTTGCAAATAAATAATACAATAATAAGCTCCACTCGTTTGACGATAACAGCCGAACCTCGCTTCTAAGTTATCGTTTTGAAATTTACTCAAGAGTAAATATTCTACTTTATGCATGGAAAATATATATAGGATCAACATTGAAAACGCATCCAATGTAGTAATGGGGGATTTAAATTTTTGTACACCTAGAGACTAACTCTCAGGTATTGAGAGTCTCCAAGTTTTTAACCAAAGGGACATGTTTCTTAGAAAATTTTTATGATCTACACTATCTTCTCTAATGGGTTCCTTGTGAAGATTGTTGAATCTCTGAAATTCAAATACACTTTACCCATTTACAATCTTCCACCATCTACAAAATATACTTTTAAAATCTAGAGTACTCTCGGGTTCTACAAACAGTTCTGGATTTTTAAGCGCTTCGCACCACCAATTGTTTTCTCATTAAAAACTTTTAACTCTAGGGATACATTTTGTTTTTGAATGTTGCTTGGATATAGGACTTTGTATGATATCATGTGCCCAAATTTGATCAAGGTTTTTTTTTCAAGATCATTAATGAATTTCGAATGTTGAAATTGAGCGTCTAATATTATACTGAAATCATTTAAATGAGGATTATTTTGAATTGATCCAATTATTGCAAACACACTTAATAAAATGTAAGTACAGGATCAAATTTGAAAAATAAAGTTCTACTATTATCTAAAGGGTGAGGTAAACTAGGGAGTAATATTTTATCTGTTTGAAACAATTCAAATGCCTTTTTTGTTAATAGCATTATTATCGGATATCAAAGATATTGTGAAGTAGGCCTTGTATACAAACTCCTGACGTCACTGCAACCTGTGAAGATCTATTGTGATGGATTAAATGAATTAAAAACAACTACTGCACAACATCATTATACTTACAGAGGAATATTTTTCTTTAATGAAATGAACAAAGATAATAAAAAGTACAGTCAGGAATACAATATATTTAAGAAAGAAGTAAAAAATTACATCTATAATTCTTCTTTATGTAACACTGATTGAAAACATCGTTAATATCTTTTTTGTAATTTATTTATGTTATTCTAAAATAATCTATTATAAGACGTCACTCCCGATTATGTACACAAGAATTGTTTATTTCTTTTACGTAATGGGAAACGTTAATGTAAATATATGTAATTGATTAATGTAAAAAATTGTATTTAATATTATATTTAAATTTGTTATTAATAAATTTTTAAAAAAAATCTATTGCACCTATAACTTTAAGAAATCCTCTCATATAAAATAAGCCGGATAAAACTAGATTTTTTCTGGACACTGGCTTCATTATAATATAGTCCGGTGTTTTTCATGCCAATTGATGTTGATGTTGAAATAGTTTGGTGACTAAATTCGTGTATATCAGCAGAGTCGTCTTGAATCTGGAAGATTTATCAAAAGTTAATATCTATAGGCATTAAACATTTACGTATTTAAAATTGTCAAATGAATTGACAGAAACGATACTTACATATTGCCAAAATTATTATTCATTACATACCTCATTACTACCCCAGTACCGAATAGCAAATAGGCCCTGGAGTTCTACTGGTATTTTCTCATCTCGTTTGTGTCCTTCCAAATCGAGTTTTACTAGAGTAATTATGCGCCTCATATTTTCCTTCGGAAAACAGTATTTCTCCTTGAATTCACTGTCTTAAAAATCTTAAAAAGAGTTGACTCTTTTTTTAATACAATTTTCGTGCACGAGAAGGTCGCATGCCTTCGAAAATGTTTAAAATTAAATAAAACTGTGACAAACTATTCATAAATAACGACAAATATGACAGATCGCATTCTAGGGCATATTTTTGACAGATAAGCTGCCGTGGCCGCCAGATATGACAACGTTTTCCTAGGAAACCACTCTCTAGTCACCGTTTCGGCGGCCGTTCACCGCATCACCGTTCGTACGGCCGTTAAGATATCGGCACCGTTTTCCTAGGAAACCCAAGCTTTACACTCTTGCCTGATTTCATCATTCGTAACCATTGATTCAGAGAGAGATCGCATTTCAAATGCGTTCACTCGGCTTACATCCTTCCTCTGCCAGTTCCATATTTCTCTTCCACACATAAGCGACTAAAACTCCGTTGTGCACTGGCAGTTTAGCTTAGATTGACATATTTTTACTAGCGATTACTGTGTATAGTGCGCCGTTTATTTTGTTGCCCGCCTTCACTCTCCTTTATGGCGAAATTGTTCTAAGTCGCCTTGGCTTTTGTATAAAGTAATAATTCTCTATGACTCGAAGGTGATGCATCTGGCAAGGACAGTTGAAGAACCTCTAAATGATATTCGAAAAAAGAACGGTGGGAACATCCACAATCGAGAAACAAAAGACAATCGGCCGCCATTTTGACATGAATTCTCACGGACGTTGTCTTGTGGGAACCGAATTGCAAATGGCGACTTGGATTACTTAACAGAAACAATCTAAAACTAGGGAGAAACAATATATTTATGGATTCAACAGTACAATGATACTAAATTATAATAAAAAGTAAGATACTTCTTATATTTCATATGGTCCAAAAGCAAAATTGAATAATATTTTATAATAAACTAGCTGATCCGACCGACGTTGTCCTGCCCGAACGTTGACTTGCATTGGAAAAATACTTGGTATTGATAAGTAGGTACCTAGGTACTTGTTTGTGATTGAATTCCAAAACTAAAAATTGTTTAAATTAAATTTAAGTAGGTACTTGTTTATGGTTAAATTACAAAACATAAATTAAAAATATTTTTTAAAAATAAAGTATTCTTTTTGCAAACGTCAAACTCCGGTCTTCTCACCAACAGAGGGGTGTACTTATGTAGGAATACGATTTTTTTAAATGTATTTAATTAAATATTATTTTAGTATCACCAAAAATCCGGTAAAAAAAATAAATGGGGAGAAATTATAAGCAATTTAAGGAAAAAATCTGATTGAGATCTACAAAAAACAAATGCTGTTTGTAAACATTCAAAAACAAACTTTTTTATGCACAAAAAACATCTTTCAATTTTTTTGTAAATGCGTTCTCCTCGAATGCAACCCTTGCAGATCGATGAACAAAACATTTATGCTCCTGACTTCTTTTTTAAATATTAGATTGAAGATTTTAATATCTACGAACACGCACAGCGCAAAGATCTTTATTTCTCTGAAAACCGCACGTAAATTGGTTAAGCCGTTTAGAAGGAGTTCAGTGACATCACTCGTACAGAGGAATTATATATATAAAGACGTTAGTAAATATTTGTATTAGGTGTTAACACAATTTGTGTCATTTTTTTCAAATTTGAGTCAAACCTTTATCATGTGAATGAGATTCATCCGGCTGAACCAATTCACCCACTAGGCAACGCCTGAAAACAATTTTTCAATTTGTATACTTCTTCTTTTACCAGGTAGTTAATTCACCAATGTTTAGAGTTTGTGCAAATGCTTGCAGACTGGCTGGATTTCCTCCCTAGGAAATTATTCATATTTAAATTTGTGACAGAGAGGAAAAACATTTTTGAGAAGGGAATATGGAAGTCTAGGCATTTACGGGGCTAATGACCTGTCATTGGCTGGTATTAAAAAAAATAATATTTTTTTTACAATAAACATAAATGATAAAACAGAGTATTAAAAAAATAAAGCATAATTACATAGCAATGAAATACATATTAATAGTAAAAATAGTAAACGAAAAAATCTCACAAAGGCATGGCCTGTTCGTGGGTATACAAGAAAATGCTAATGAATTTTTGCTCCTATAATAAATAATGGACAGTTTTAATATTTTTGTGTAACATAAGAAAGAAAAATTAAAATATTTTGTAAAAGATTACATGGTATTTTTTTTATAGTAATTAAAAGAGAAAATAAAAAATATTTAAAAAAAAACACAAAAATATTCCTTAAAGGGCAAAAAAATATATCATAGAAAAAAAGAGTTCATATCTTTAGTTTGAATCCAGGATAGTTTAAGTGGCCACTTTACACACCGTGTAACATTAACCATTATGCCTATGTTTGTACATCCACATTTCCACAACTCTTCTATGCGTTGACTTTGCCAGCCAACGACAGTTCATAGCGCTGTAAATGCCTAGACTCCCATATTCCCTTCTCAAAAATGTTTTCCCTCACTGAAGTCACAAATTTAAATATGAATAACTTCCTAGGGAGAAAATCCAGCCAGCCTGCAAGCATTTGGACTTACTCAAAATATTGTTGAATTTACTACCTGATAAAAGAAGAAGTAAACAAATTGAAAAATTGTTTTCAGGCGTTGCCTAGTAGGTGAATTGGTTCGGCCGGATGAATCTAAACCACGTGATATAAATTTCAGCTCTTTTGCTTCACAAAAGTCAACATATGGAAGAGTTGTGGAAATGTGGATGTTCAAACATGGGCAGAATGTTGAAAGTTGCACGGTGTGTAAATCAGCCACTTAAACCAGCCAACGACAGGTCATAAGCCCTGTAAATGCCTTGACTTCCATATTCTCTTCACAAAAGTGTTTTCTCTCCGTTGCCTGTCCGCAAACATTTGGACATACTCAAAACATTGTTAACAAAACAATATCAGAAAATAAAATGTTATGAAATGCGCACGCGCGTGAAGTGCGCACATCTTTTGCCGATCATTTGGCAGCCGAATATTCGGTATTCGGCCAAATCACTATCCGTGGCATCTCTTATATAAAAGGCACAAATTAATAATGTTGTTTCTCTGCATTTTTGTTATTAACTCTTGTGTGGCTGTGATGTCATACTAGTCGACATTGGACACAAGACTTGATATATCTCTCTTATTTTTTTAAATGATCAACTTGTATTTTTTTCCATCTTCAAATGGATATTTTCACACCGGATTTGGAAAGGGAAATTCATATAACTATGCTGGACGTTATTACAAAAAATATTTATCCTTGCTACGCGAAGAATGAATGTCCGCTAATTCAGCAAGACATCTGTATAAGAGAGTACGAAGATAGAACTCAAAACAAGCAAGACAAAGACGCTGTTCAGTGACGAGTGTTGCGTCAAACAGACTCGGTCGGTTAAAAATAGTGATTGGGGAACGCACGCGTGGATGAGTGGCGTATTTATAATTTTTCATTTATTTTGCTATAACAGGACTAAATTAATAAAATAATAATTAAGGTTTATAGACAAAAAATAAAAATATATTTATCTACTACATACACACTTAGGTAATAGGATTCTCTGGATATATAGTCCTTAAAATGTAACATGATTAGAATGACAGTTGTCAGAAAAGGTGACGAAATAACTTTGTAGTAACGTCAAAGGAGTTATTTATATTGATACACGAAAATCATTTGTATCTGGCGTGTTAATTTATTTTTTCAATACAATGCTTGAAACATAAATCAACATTAATATATAAAATCAGTTTTAAAACTAAAAGAAAACTAAAATAAACCTAATTATTAACGACGTTCTTACAAGGTTACATCATTTTGCAAAAACGTTAGAGACGGGACAAATTGATCGAATAAAAAAATTATTTGTTTGATGTTGTTCATGAAAAAAGTATAAACGTCTCATTTTTTGGTGAACAATTAGGTTTAACACATTATAATAGGCTTGTTTTTTCGGTTTTTGGAACAGAGTTTCATGATTGCATGAAATAATTGATAAAATTGATTTGATCAGTGATCAGTAATTTCCCATCTCTAATGAAATTAGTTTGACAGCTGTCATTCTAATCAAGCTATATTTTAAGGACTATAGTCTGCCTAATTAGGAACAACCTGTTTTAAGGCAGACATTTTTATACAAAACGAACAATAACATGTCTACATACCTAATAGTTAATTTGTTACACAGTTATACAATATTAATTGAAACCATTTATTATTTTAATATGTTTCTGTGTAAATTTTCCGATTTTTCTTTACTTAAAACCAGTAACCAATTTAAAAAAAATATTTTATTGAATTTGGGTCATGGTTTTCCAATGTTCGTGTAACATATTATTGAACATTTTGGGGCCCAGAAACCAGGAAATGTGGATGTTCAAACATAGGCAGAATGGTGAATGTTACACAGTGTGTAAAGTGGCCACTTAAACCAGCCAATGACAGGTCATAAGCCCTGTAAATGCCTAGACTTCCATATTCCCTTCTCAAAAATTTTTCCCTCTCTGTTGAAATAAATTTAAATATGAACAACTCCCTAGGGAGGAAATCCAGCCAGTCTGCAAGCATTTGGACATAATCAAACATTGTTGAACCTGAAATTTCTTTGTCCGAATTCAGAGTTTGTGGTAGACCCCATGACCCATCCTTTATTGTATGTTTATTTGCATAGATTATGAAAAAAGAATTATCGAACAGGATGCCCATACGATTTTCTTTTTTTAAATGTCGGAACTTTAGAATACTCCGTATTTTATTTTATTTATTTTATTAACAAAAACGGCAAATCTGCCTTTTACAAGCATTTATAATAGGTACTGCATATTTGGGTTAACTTTTTGAAAAAAGTTTTTTTTTTAAACAAATTTCCTTACACCCAAGATTTATAAAATAAAAAAAATATTCTAGATTTATATTTAAAAAAAATAACCTAAAAATTATACAGCATATTCAGTGGAGAGTTTAAATAATAAAACATTCTACAGTAATACAACAAGAAAATCGTAAGTACTGTTTCATACAGCTGGGAAAAATGAACAAAAAACTGTGAATATTATGAAATGCATGAATAAATAAATATAATTACCATTCACCATCTTTGAAAAAGATATATAGATAGATACCAAATATATCAGATACGTGGGAATAACTATTGCCGAGTTCATGAAGTCTATTTAATACGGCATGTATATTTTTTTTATTTTATCATTTATTTATTCATGTATATGTACATTACAAAATGTAATATCTTAATTCATACATATAGAAATAATTAAGTAAAATTAGGTATTTATAAAAAAAACAATAGTGTACATAATATCCAAAGAATAATATGTTAAAAAAGTAAGAGAATCTTGTAACGAAAAACTCCCTCGGAGACGTGAAAAATGTCAATGTCCAAAGTGATATTGTTCAACATAGAGATAGCCCTTCCAACAAGCATAACCATTGGCAGGTTGGTCCTGTATATTGGAATGTGAAACAGTCTATGCTGACGCTGTCTAAGGTAATTATCAGGAACATAAAAGCTAATGCTCCGCATAATTTCAGGGTTTTCAATAATACCGCGCAACAATCGAAAGAAGTGCGTTGTTAAATACACATTCCTTCTAGTCTTCAAACTGCTGTAACCATGCATACCCTGGAGGAACTCAGTGGGATAAAGCCATGGATAATATCCGCACTCCTTCATGTAGAGAAACCGAAGATCACAAGTATACACTGTCCGTGAATTGTTGCTACAAAACGTGACAAAACTTTTACTAGAGGTAACACGATGTTACATCACCGCGCGAAGGGATTATTTACCACGGTATTTTAAGGGTTAAATTGTGTGATCATTCGTTACAACCACGTCCGTACGAAGAATAAAGTATTGCAAGTTTGATAGTTTCTCAGGATATGTGAGGTGCTAGTGTGTGGCAGGATGTGAAACCGAATACCTAACCTCGAGAAAAGGGTTAATAAGAAAATAATAAGGACGAAAGACCTCACAAAGATATCGATATGTCTCTGTGCTGACATGCGGGTTGCGGTGGATATCAGGATACAGGGTTTTTATACTTTTTAACTACTTTTAATTACTTATATTATATATGTAAATAAAATCAATATATTGCTGCTCTTACTATAATGTGTCTTTAATTTTGAAGATGTTTTTTAAATTGACTTAAATTTATTGTCTTATATTTCACTTAAAGATTCTTCTCATCGTTTCTTTGAATCCCTTAAAATAAATATGTGTATATTTATGTTTTTCCTTTTTTTTAAAAAATGTTATTACTATTTTATTTTATTTTTACATCTGAGCATGTTTTTCATTCTTTATTTCAATCCTTAATTTTTAATTACTCTTACAATTTTTTTTCATTTTTAATATTATTTCCATTTTTAAATACTCACTACAAACTTAAAAATATATTTTTTCACTTAAATTTTAATTTTTAAACAACTTTCATTTATGTTTTTCTTTTTCCTTCTCTTTTTTATACTTTCATAATTAACCTTACATATAATTGCTTTATAATATGGAAACTTAACTGGTCCATTAGAATTAAGTCTAATTGTGTAAAATATTAAACTTTGTAACTGTACTGTATGTTTCCTCAATAAAAGAAAATATTTTTTTTTTTTTAAATACGTATTCTGATGGGAAGTAAAAATTTATGCTTAATTTTATCTAAACAGTAAAATTAAGTTTGATTTATAAAAAATAGAATATGTTTAGAAGTATTTTTTCTAAACATGTTCAATTACCGTTTACCGACGAAGATACTTTGAATTTTCATGAAAATATACAAACTTTCGTACACAACTATCAATATTAGTTTATACAATATTTAACAATGTTTGATTATGTCCAAATGCTTGCAGACTGGCTGGATTTCCTCCCTATATGTAAAACAACTTTATGTAAAAGCTATGTTACTGTACCAGAGGCGGTTCCTTAGTATGTGCATAAGTGCAGTGCACTGCCAAGTAAAAATTTGTGTAAATAAATTAGTAATGTTATTGATAGTAAAAATATGTTACAAGGAAGTAGAAAGAAAACAGGGATTCGTTGCAATATTATGCACGTAAACATCATAATATTCAATACTAGCGCAAAAGATCTAGCGAAATCGCCTCTAGCGGACGATTTTCTCATCTTGTCTACGCATGCGCAATCGTCCCCGTGCATATTCTGTTTTGCACAATCTTTTACCCTGAATTCGTAAGAACTATATTATATCTCCCAAAATCGTCATTTGAGCGAGGCAGACAATGCTTCATACCGATGAATTGTGCGTTAGAGGGAGAAGATAATATACATATTCCGGGCATTGCCGACGCATGCGCAGATTTGAAGTTCGTTTGAAATGTCACTTTGAACATGCGTAATGACATGATATTAGTACAAATTTAGCTAACTATAACGTGCGTATTATGTTGGGCGCATTTAGCGTTTCTAGTTCCGATGCGCGGGCTGTCATACTACTGCTCGTTTATATATATTATTGAAAATAATAATATACAAGTTGACAACATGTAAAAAAATGCGCTGCCAATGTTGCCAACGGTCAGGAGCCGCCAGTGTACTGTACGCACACAAAAATTATTCTCTACCTTACACAACTCATTACACAAATACAAAAGTCACTAGATACTCCACCTTAATGCTACGAAAACAACTAACTACTACTCGGTTAAAGTGTACAATCTACTTCCATTGTCCATAAGGACAATTAGTAAGTACTCTCAATATAAAATAGCTATTTAGAAATGGATATTTCTGACAACTGTCATTCTGATCATCTTACATTTTAAGGACTGTAAATATTGTAAAAGTATAAATTAGTAAATATAGGCGTCATTTGGTTGTTCAATTTATTTATTTTTTAAATCGCACATCTTTAATAAACTGCCGTATAATTTAATGCTCCAATTTTTACCACGCGTAAGAAAACAACTTTTGTATACAATTTCCCGTAGGGCTGAAGTTCCTCGTGTAAAAAAGATATATTTCCCTATCAACGCCGCTCTATTATGGCACAGACACAACTTGAATCGTATTTTGTACGGAAGGACATCCAATTGAATGCGCCAATTACCTTCCACCTTGTCCTTTTTTGATTTTCTACCTGTCCTGTGGCTTCCGCTTGCTTCGGTCTTAAGTAAAGGATGCTTTGTCCTTTGTAACAAAGGATTCGATTTATACTTTAGTCCTTTCTTTATTATTTATTTATTTATCTTATAATATATTGTTTTAATTTCTATTTGAATGGGTTATTATTTTCTTTTCTTGATTTTCTTTTATGGGTACAAATTATTATTTCTCTTTCTCAAATGTTTTCATATGAGTTTGTGCGTTTTTATACAATATAATATACTATTTACCTAAGTACTAGTTTTTAATTATTTATTTATTTTATTTATTTAATTTTACAATACGCCCAAAGGGCATATACAAAAAATATACAGGTAAGTACAAACATAGTAAGTAATAATTTAAAAAATAAACAACGCTTTTTAATATACATGTAGAAACAGTAAAAAGCATACTGCCATGCAAAATAAAAAGTGAAACTTTACATAGTAAAAAAGAAAAAAAATATATGGATATAAGAAAAGTAATTGAATTAAAAAGCAAATTTTTAATAACTTGTAAAGAATTTAAACATAAAAAAAATATACATACATATACTTATACGTAAAAAAATGGTATTAACAAATCATTGTTTTTCAGAAAAAGATAATAATAAATAATAATACTTGTTTTTTTATTTTTTACTATTATATCAAATTGCATTGTAGTATTGGCAAATACGCATTTCATAGATACATGTTTTTTTTTTTTTTTTTTTCGTGATAATATATGCTTGCTTGTTTATTAATTTAACTTAAAAATTGTCTTTCTTGCTTACCGTAACACTTTATTTATTATTTGCTTTACAGAATTTATTTCATAAACTTATATCTTTGCATTTTTTGTTTATATGCTGACTGTTTTTTCTTACATACCTTTGTTTTAAATTGTTTTTATTTGACTTTTTATTATATCCTTTTTAACTAATTTCACATATTTTTTCTGTATATTCTGTGTTTATTAATTAGTATGTTAGCATGTATTTCATTTTTATTTTTTGTAAATGCCTTTTGGGCGTTAATGAACAAAATAAATAAATAAATACACATCAAAAACAGAGAAAAAAAAATAAGAAAAAGAAAGTTTTATTACGACATTAATGATTAGTTTCAAACAGTGCATTTAAGAACGAATAAGAATATTAATTATAATACATGTATATACTTATAGTTTTATGTGATTTAAAATTGTTTTAATTGAATTAATTGTAATAAATGAATAAGCTTCCCATTATAATTGCAGCTCAGGGTGGGCGAATTTTTCATTATTATTATTTATTTATTTATTAGTTTAAAATCGTGTTAGGGTTATATGGTTATATTAGGGTTATCGTCTAATGCAAATCGTGTTAAGCTTAAGCCACACCAATCTTTAATTTAACATCAGGCGCATTAAAAAAAATCCGATTAATAATTTAGCATGTCATAAAAAGTACTTACACTTAAGTACGTACACCTAAAAAGATTATAAAATTTTTACATTTATTGAATTTTAAAATAAAAATTAAAGAAAAAAAATGGGGTAACACATATTTACAGGAGACCTTTAAAATTATAACCTTCGTTATGAAAATAACGCAAAAATGTTGTAAACAAACAATATAAATTTTTACGTATTTTTTAAATGTAATATTATTAATAGAATATATTTACAATGTAATGAAAAATTTTAAAAAAAATAAAAATATTTGAATATTTTCATGTTTCATATTCTTAACTTGACAGTAAAAATACATTGGTACATATAAATCAATATCTTGGATAGTGGAGCTGGGTAGAAGTAAAATGAATTGTCTCATTCGCCCAAACCAATATTAAACAAACTGCTCCACAAATGTATAGTATATGTTATTTTATTGTACGTTTTAAAATATAAATAATATATGTGTACATATATTAAATATGAACTTAAATACGTAGTGTTCAAAACTTTCTGATCATTTTGTTAATTATCTCTGTATGTTAAGTCTTCTTTGTTAATTCTCACATGTAAAAATATGTTTTAAAGTATATTGTTATGTTTCCTCGGAACGGGTAACCCCAGTGAGGTCACATTATTTTATTATCAACCTTTGTTTATAATGGAAATAAATAAATCCCCAAAGTACAAAAAGTTAGCTGGCGTTGTAACAAACAAAACTTGGCGGCAATTCTGGAAAAAAAGCGCCTCTAGCAATATTATTGCACGGTTTTTGGTTAACACGTCGGGTATTATAAAGAACTTGTAAGTTTAAACTCGTCAAACTATTTTTTCAAAGAAAGAATATCTTTTAGATCAAGATTCTGACAATAACTTGGTTTTTCACGATTTTGTGGCTTGAATTTTTTTTTCATAACACCATCCAAATAAGCCATGTAACAGGAATGTTAAAGTCACCCATACAGACTTCCTACTGTCATTGTAACAAAAGAAACGAGATAGGTTACTACTGTCATAGGAAGGAAATCATTACAAGTACTTTGAACTCAAATATTTTATATTATTTGAGTTAGCGTATTATTACTTACTTTAACATTAGTACGCTCGCCCACCACATACCGCACACCGGATCTGAGGATATACGGAGAAGAGCAGTTTGATAAATACAATATTATTAATTCTTAAAAATAACTAACTCACTATGGTTTTCATTCCCCTATGCCCAGAATTCTCAGGTCTGCCAACAAACATACCAGTAATATTTTGAGTTTGTCCAAATTTTTGTAGACAAGGACTGGATTCAACTCCCTGGGGAGCTGTTTATATTAACATATTACAACAGAGATGAAGAACATTTAAGAGAAGGTAATATAGATGTCTAAGCATCTACAGGGCTTATGACCTGTAAATGGCTGGTTTAAGTGGCCACATTACAACTGTGTAACATTCACCATTCTGCCTATATTTGAACATCTATATTCCTTCAATTCTTTTATCTGTTGATGTTTGTGAAGTTAAAGAGCTGAAACCTTTATTTATGCGGGTGAGATTCATCTAATTGAATTATTTTACCTACATACTAGGCAACGCCTGAAAATGTTATTTTTTCAATTTCTACACTTCTTCATGGACCAGGTAATTTATCAACAATGTTTTGAGTTTGTCCAAATTTTTGTAGACAAGGACTGGATTCAACTCTCTGAGGAGCTGTTTATATTAACATATTACAACAGAGATGAAGAACATTTAAGAGAAGGTAATATAGAAGTCTAAGCATCTACAGGGCTTATGACCTGTCTTTGTTTGTTTTTTGGAGGTGTTCAAAAAGACCATTGCAGGCGTAGTAATTTTCACCCGATTTCCTTTTTTAGTATGCTTTTCTGAGTGTAGCCATCGTGTAAAGTACACTCGTCAAGCGTTCTGGTTCTTTTTCACGCACAGAAATATTATTTATTCCGCTAGGACAAAGAAAAACGCGCATGATAATTAGCTACCAAGAATTTAAATAAAAAAAAACAGTAAACCCATATTTAAATTAGGTGATTAAGCCCATTGGATTACAATTCAACCACTAACCAACTGAATTAGCAAGGAATAAAAAACGGATTCTCTTAACAGATCGGAAGTTGTATTCATTAGCATATTTTTACTATGCGCATTCAGTTTGTTAAAAGAATAGTATTTAATAAAATAAAATAAATAAAACAACTTTGTTTTTAACCAATATTTTTTTTCCATTGACCGGTTTCAAAGCTTAACAAGCTTCTTTCTCAAAGTTGAAAGTCAAACGAATTTGTTTATTTATTTACTTTTTTTTTTTTTTTAATTTTTTTATTTTTATTATTCATATTTTTCTTTTACAAACCATAATCAATAATTTTTTATATTTCTTTATTTTATTTTTTATTTATTTATTTATTCATATTTTTCTCTTACAAATTATAATTAATAATAAAAATAATGTGGCCTCAGTGGGTTACCCGTGCCGAGGACACTAAACAATATACTTTTTTTTAAAAATATTTTTACATTTGAGAATAAACAAAGAAGACTAATTTAATAAACAGAGACAATTAACAAAATGTTCAGACAATCAAACATATATCTAACATGGGCAAAATGGTGAATGTTACACATTGTGTAAAGTGGCCACTTAAACCAGCCATTGACAGGTCATAAGCCCTGTAAATGCCTAGACTTCTAAATCCTTTTCTTTAAGGTATTCTCCATCCCTGTTGTAATTTGTTAAACGTGTTTTATTCGGGATGTATTACTAATTGTTTTTTAAGTCTTAGGTAAAAGGAAATTTATGTTTTTTTTTTTTTTTTTTTTAATAATAAGCCAAATATGTTAGTATTATATTTTTTTTGTAAAAGGCAGACTTGCCGTTTATGTTAATAAAATAAAATAAAATAAAATAAAATAAAATAAAATAAAATAAAATAAAATAAAATAAAATAAAATAAAATAAAATAAAATAAAATAAAATAAAATAAAATAAAATAAAATAAATTTAATATGGAATTTTACCAACTGTCTGCATGCACAATAAATATGTAGTGGAGCTCGTTGAGCGTTTTAAAGGGGAGGGTCTTATTATTAACGCCATAGATCTCCGTGTCCGGGCGAATGAAAAATACAGTGTTTTGTGAGTATGTAACGCTACCACGAAATCACAACCCAGTAAAATTTATTTATTTTGAATTCTGTTAGCTAAGTTGTTGCAAGATGTAGATTCGGATCTTTGCGGTCACCGGTTTGGCTTGGAACAGTGACTCTTTGCACCGTACGCTGGGAGTGTATATAAAGTGATCAATCTTAAGTGTAAATAAATTATGCGCTCAGGGCTGCTATTCCAAACGCTCTTGCGGCCGTAGAAAAAGCTTTGATAGCGCGTATTTACTTTTTTTTAAAGCCAATCGACAGGCTCATGGAAGCCCTAACAGATTGGCATAAATGAGTATATTTATAATAACACTCAATCTAAACAATCTTAAAATCTATTTAAATTTACAAAAGGTATAATTATGGCATAATCTGTGCGGACATGGCAAGTGTGTCATCGCGAGTAAGGAGTGACAACACCGCTGGATTCTTAAATACTTGCCTTTGCTGTAGGAACACATCGACAGTACCGTTTGATGTAGTTTTTTCACTGTTCCGAGGATCCTTGACGTAGGGGAAAAGAATCCGATGTCGGTTTTATAATTTAAAAAAAAATAAAATACAAAACCGGAATACCAAAATTTGAAATAGAAACGTTTTAAAAAAGGCTTTATGCCTTTTTTAAAACATTATTTCTTTATACATCTCCTTGGAGAAACTCCTTGAGTTAGATTTTCCGAATGTCTGAGTTTACTGTTCACCATATTGATGTGCCATATATATGTTTTTTTTATTATGTTTTGTGTTTTTGATCCTATATTTGTGGTGATTTACTCATGTGTCTATGCCAACCAATTGCTCGTCCCATCTCAACACAGGACTTTTAGTCCCATGGAGTTGGGACTAATGTCTCAAATATAAATCGGGTTGTGGTCCTGTGGCTAGTGTCTCGGACTCACGGACCAAAG